>NC_047017.1:46775872-47080878 GCF_902652985.1 Pecten maximus
TGAATACCATTAATCATTTCTATCACTACAATCATTCTTTGAAAACGGAAGCATAAACTGTGACGTAAAAGATTATATAAAAGTTTACTGAATAACACGAGAATATCCTTTGTCCGCTACCTGCAGTATCAAAGGCTCGTGCACAACGTCAAAAACATAATTTCTTAATCGAAATTTCTCCATGCAATGGTCTGTAATTACAACACCTCAGTCTCAAGGTATGTCCCTTTGCCAGTAACGGTTTTTCAGTAACTCCATAAAATCTGCTTTCAGGGCCACAAAAGGATCTTCTGCGTAGCTTCTGGGAAACTCGAGGACACATCCACAGGTGTGTACCGAAGAACATCGTACATTCTTGGTAACATCATTAGATTAGATGCAGAACCTAAGAAATAACTCGAGGTACTGAGGATCGTCCATTTCTCGAACCATTTTCCTCAAGTACGAACTTAATTAATTTCATCCTGGCTCAAATCATTCGGAAAGGTCAAAACCTGCAACACTTTCTTGGGACTTGGAAGTAGCGATGAATATATCGATGCCAACTCCTCTCCAACAAGCTGTGTGTTATGGAGAATCTTGTTAAATGAATCTGCAATAAACATTGGCTTTTGAATTAACTCATTGTGTGCAATTTTGCCCACAACTCTTTGTATGTTGCGTTCGTTCACCAAGGTTTTTACATCATACTGTTCCAAAACATCGACAATTTCTTCGCTTACAGATGGAAAGTCCTTCAAGGAAGCCTCAAACACAACTTTGTCCACCATCGGCACGAATTTCAGAAAGGAATCAATAACCTCAGAGTCGTTGCATTGGGAAAAGATAGCCTGTTGCATGAAGGACGGTGCAAGTTTAATTGGAAACATTCCTTCCTGAACATATCCCATTCTGATTACTTTTGCAATTGCTCTCCACTGAATTTCAGTCATATCATGGCGTATTACTGGGACTTTGTATGAGTTGTCCTCTGTATATTGTAAGTAGAATGTATCCCAAAATTCGGAAAGGGCGTCACGCAGAACTCCGCCATTATCTTCGGCTATTTCTGGCGTTCCATTTTCCTTCAGCATTTGTATTTCAAACTTGGCATTATCTGGATGATCCTCTGAAAAAAAAGCAATCAAATCACGACAGACAAGCCCGCGATGGACAGTGATATTTTGTACTCCCAATGGCAATGTGGCGTCCAGTATTGTGTCGTCTGGTGGCAGGCTGCCGAACTGAACAATATCCTAATCTTCGGCAGCTAATGCGAGCAGGCCATCGGATGTGCTCGTGCTCTCCATCCCATTTGCACTCCTTGAATCAAAATAATCCAAGTCCGGAAGGAAGTCAATAACCACAGGCTCAGGTACTAAGGTCGTGCTCACTTCTTCCTCGTGTACAACCTCTAATCCGTTAAGCGGGCTGTTAAGATGCGATGCCAAAGGAATCTGGATGCCACTGGCAGAAGGTAATTCTTCATTGTATTGCTGTTCATTATCAGTGTCCTTTTTTCAGGATCATTGCCTTTACTTGAACGATTGTTTTTCGTGGAGACCAGTTGCGGCAAACTTTCATCTTTTTCTGAGTTCTTCGCCAACAAATAGCATCTGAAATGCTTCAGTCCTAAACGCTTCATGATAATATCAACAGTTTCGCTTGCATGCATGAGTTGTGTTCCATGAACATCTGTCGAGATATCAAAATCAAAATATCGTCTATTGAACCATAAATATTTGTTCCGTCTTGAAAAAACAGCGAGCGCAATAAGTTCTGACTTAACCATATGTTTGTTGACGCGGAGGTGTCTTATTCCACCACCCAAAGGCGAGCGCACCTGTTTGTAGTGGCCGGCTGTCTGTTCGGTAGAAAATCCAACAATAAGGGCAATGTCTTGTTTCGAAGCAATATCCGCCTGTGTTTTGGTTTTGGTGAGTTTGAGCTTGTGATGGGAAGCAGTATGGTCTTCACCTTCGGTCCTGGTTGATTTAGACTGGGAAAGCTTAATCCTATTTCTAAGGTTTTCCCGTAAGGATACTTTTTTCTTCTTCTGACCTTCAGACTCTGTAAGCTTTTTATATACGAATGCTTATAGCTCAAGTATGTCTCCTTTAACTGGAAGGTAATCCCGAAGCTCTGTGTCTGTCAAATCGTTGATGACATCAAAATCGATCTAAAAGTACAATAAAAAACAATTGTAAATGTACATTTTAGAAAATTATAAATACCCTAAGCAATCACTAAAAACCACTGTAAATTTCATTTAAAGTCTGAAATGTGGCTAATGTATCTGGAAACAAAGTCCCTCTTTTCCTTTGTGTGTGTGTTTATGAAACTGGGTATTTAATGGTTTATGATTTTAACTGAGAAATAGATATGTATAACTTAACAGTAGGTTTAGTATAAATGGTGTGCTCCTTTTTTAATAACAACTGGAGAATTGTATAAAAGCATCGCTACGCCGCAGGCGTATGTTTCGATTAAAATGTGTTGTCTTATGAAGAGGAGTACGAGGCAAACTCGTAACGTACGCCTGTGCTGACGTCTCTTGTCTCCAGAGGCTGCGTTCAAGTATGTGATCTTAGCATCGCAACATATACACCAGTTGATGTGAATTTTGTCCCTTGACATGTATTTTCTGACCAATCAAATAAGACAATAGGAAAAACTTATGCTTTCGTTTGCTTTATCAATTTAATTGCACAGCAATAATGCAACGGAAATGGATCGTGTCATTTTTGTTGTATAGTGAACAAGACGCCCAAGGGCCTTAACGGTCATCTGACTACAAATATTTGTAGGATGGAAAATGGTAGGTTTACTATTTTCAATTAAATCTGTTTGCCGTGATGATAGTATTGGTCAGCAGTGGCTACCTTTTGACAGTAAACTGTTCACAGCGAATAACTTTTGACTGAATTTTTCACAAAGCGTTCCATCCTAAAATTAATAGCACCATTGGACATTGCGGACGACGACGGACGAAGCACAATGACACGGACGAAGCACAATGACTATACGTCATCATGGCCCTTTGAGTCAGATGACCTAAATATATTGATGACCAGATAAATATGTTGCGGCCGCCAGATAATAAGCAGGTGGCGGCCGTCAGGTAATTAAGTGGTGTCCGCCAGATAAAATATTTTCGCATGCCATGAAAAACATACTCCAATGTGAGCCTAATACGCTTCCGTAGTTTTATAAGGGCTGATTGATATGTTGTGAGCCTCATATTGAAGGATTTGAATTTTGCCAGACATATTGCATTATTTTTCAACATAATCCCCTTCAGTACAGTACCTATACACTTTGGCCAGCGGTGTTAAAGGGCATCAACGCCAATTTTATAGAACTCCTTTTCTTGGCTGTTCAGAAAGAAAGTCGTCATCGGACTGAAAGTGGGTGCCTGAAATAGCTGTATCAGTTTTGGAAATAGATGAAAGTCTGATCTAGCGATATCATGTGAATAAGACGGATGAACAATCTATTTAAAGCCATAATCGTGAATGGCAGCCATGTCAATGGGAGACTTGTGAACAGGAGCATTGTCCTGATAAAAAGACATACGTTTAGTGAGCTTTCCGCGGCGCTTAAGATTAACATTTTCCCGTAACTGCTTCAGAAGTGAGCCATGGTATGTGTTATTGATTGATTGATTGATTTATTGAATAAGTACCTCCTACAATACGAAGCTCACAACATACCAATCATCCCTTGAATTAACTTAACTCGCAATATATTTACTGATTGCACGGGCGCATAAATGATATATTATTGAAACTATAGATAAACGCGGACACACATAGGGTAGTCGCATGCTTAATCAATACATTAAGTATAACCGAAATCTTTTCAAAAAGAAATCGCGGGAGCAATGACAAAGATTATCTATAAATAATAACCATAACCTTAACAAGCTGACGAACTCGTGGTTCAAAGTGAAGTTCCTATAACGTTGAAAACAAATTGCTTCTTTTACTTTGACTCTGATATATTTAACTTCAAATCTTTATCTTTAGATATTTGAAGTAAGACACTGTACACATTTTTATCAACAATAAGACGATAAGACACCATATTTCATATATATCCGTTATTGTCGTTATATAGATCCATGATAAATGATAAGCATAAAATAAAATGAAATGTTTCTTCTCTATTTAAATTGGCAATTTATTTTAAAATTTCACCGAGGAAATGGTTATAGGCTCGTATGATACATGGTCGAAATGAATTCATAATATTCGACGATCATTAAAACAATGCTACGGTTTCATGCTGTGTCTTAGTTGAATATCTTCGCCTGCCAGTAAGATTATAGTAGGCTATGTCGGCCCATGTCCTCTCAGTCTGGAACCGTTCCAGGTGTTCTAGTCGCCTAGCACTGTCACTAGGACCCCAGTCACAATTCGGCTGTGTAAGAATTGTCCATTTCTGTGTGAACGAAGACATATTCATAAAAACGTGAAAATGGACATTGGTCAAATTGAATCTACATGAAAGTACATTGATATTCGGAGAAACAGGTTGTATTCTAAAAATATGATTATCGTCTTACGTCACGATCATAAGCGCAATGAGTGTATTTTGTCACCTGGTCTTTATCTCCTTGTCGTGTATTACATCAAAATGTGTGTTCGCCAACCCTAGACCTCTCCCTCGTGATATGTATAATGTGGGTAATCTTTGTAACTAGTGTCATCATTTATTAAGATAGAGATACATATCATTTGAAATGATCTGAAAAAAGCGTTTCATAATATCCTAAATGAGAATAAAAAAGGTTATGTATATATTTATTGTTTTAACTGAATCAATTTATGACGAAGTTATTTTACCTGCATCATAGTTCCCTTCACATTGGTGAACTTCCAGATGATGTGTAGAGGTATAGGGATGACAATTGAACACGACAGCACCCAGCCAATGACGCGAGTGTACTCCGGGTACTCATACCAGCCGTACTTCGGAGGCCGGTAGGTGACGAAGCTTGTTAGCAACAACAGCTGAATTGTAATAAAATACACATCAATATACTACAGGTTGTATACGTGCAATTCCATTTTAGTTTTGTATTTTTATGATTAATTCCATTTAACTGATTATTTGCTTGAACTTTGAATAAGATTTCGCTCTATTAAATCTTGTCATGCCGTGGGTGGAATATATGCATAATAAGCTAATACTTTCTGATGCTATTTGAAATACTATTTCAAAATGGCATCTAGGTTTATTTTCATATGTAATCAGACTAGAAAATATTTATTAAGGAAAAAATATCAACCCAAACTTAACCTGCTGCCTTGTGCCAAATATTGATCACTGTCTTGCCTTTCTTCTTTTTTCTACATTTCCCCCACATTATTTTATCTTCATAATCAGACCAAAAGGCTAAACAAATCTGCTGTGAATTACAAAGAAAAAAATATGATTAGCAAAGTGACTTCTTATACTTATTTCTTTAAATTCTTCATTGTCAACATAAATTACATGCATCGTCTCTTACTAAAAACAAAACTGGTGATATATAGCCTGCAGCCAGTCGGAACACATGCGGCATTTTTCGTCCAGTCATATCTTTTAAAGCATAGTCAACAAGATCACCTCCTATAAAACAAAGACACCAAGTAAATGTACATATTACAATGATATAACAGATCATTTAACATTGGGTTATTGTCGATCGAAGAGGTTTTGCAGACTCGTTGCTATACATGTAAATATATGCTAGCTAAGCAATGAGCTTATTTTATGTTCGTAACTGATATCAAGACCTTTTTAAAACATTGCCTATAATTCTTTTTCGTGTCATTATTTTGTATAGTTTTATGGGACGTGACTCTTTAATTATGCCAATATGTCTAGGCTAATATTAACTGGAACGCGTATCCTTAATAGTGGTAGTTACTATTTTTCATTGGCTGCTGATGACGGAATTGGATACCAGGCTTCTGATTGGTTGAAATGGCCTGAGGGGACGCATCCCTATTCTCCATCAGCAGCCATATTGGATTTGTTAGACAGCACATACATACTGGCAAAGTTTTTTTTCAAACCCATCCTCACCTCCCCCTGTTTGTAGTTGGAATAAATAAGTGGCACTAGATTGTCACATTGATAATGATATGATAAGAATGTTGTAGTTTATTACATGGTGTATGCGTTGATTATATTCGTGTAGCGAGCGCCATATTGGCAACATGTATTATTCCTTTAACGTTTATGTTCATCCTACTTTCAGTTCAGTCCACGGTTTTCCAGAGTTTTTTTTCTATATAGTCTTTTTATCTTAGCCCAGGACTGGATCTTTATTTCATGTTTTGTGGCGGTTTTCAACCCCACTATGGCTAGCTTAGGTTCTTATATGTTTTTATCTACATTTTGATATTGATTGTAGTTGCCATTGTATGGGTGCAACTTCTTTGCAATCATAAAACTTATTTCATGTTAGAAGCCACTATGTGGCTTTCTCAGTAGTAAATTTAAATGTCACACTGGTGGGTGGCCACTTCAGCTGAAAATATTTTGATTTTTAAATAAGCGACGATGTTATTGTCTTAACTCTTTCCATACTTTGTTTTCCTTCCGGATTCCGTACTGGAAGTCGTTATTAGGCTTTCCCCCTAGACGTTTAACCAAAATGGCAGACTACATGTGCATTTATGATGTGTTGTTTTTTTTCATATAGAAACACACAGGTCGGTGCTATCTTAGTACATAATTAAGAAATATCTAACGATGTCAGATTGAACACTCTAAAACGTCCTAGACACTGATATCTAAAATGCAAATGTAGCAAGCCGCCATATTGTTTACATTAACAACATATTGAGAAAATATCACATTACTCTAACGGCAAAACACGTAAGCAAAACAAAATAAAAACGAAGTTATCAACCAAAATGAAAATAATATCAAGAATTAAAATTTAATCACGATGACAAACAAAATAGATGTGAAGCGAAACAGGGGAATGCATATATATCTTTGTTAGAATATATATAGAATCGTGGGTATGTCATCAAATAATAAATGGGAGAAGCCTTTATCCTACTTGATACCATGCGTACTCCCTACTTCTATGAACCTATACATATGTAACCGTTGTGTACCAATAATAATACTGTCGCCTCGCTTTCAATATCCCAGAGTCACTCTCTTAGTATAGCTTTGGCACGGAGCTATTTATAGGAAATTATTTACTTGGTTAAGCTTAATAATAGAGTGTCCAAAATGTCAACGAAAGAAAGAAAAAACATCTGGAGGTAAACTGTATGTATGTGTTAAATTTGAAATCCCGATATTATATTACGTTGGCAATGACTGCCTGTAATGTCTTGAATGAACTCGTTTTTTATACATTAACTCACCATAAAACCACATGATGGCGATAACCTCTGATAAGGCTATCACTACCACCGACCATGTAGGTACATACCAGTCCACAAGCTGGAACATGTACGGCCCCGACTGAAAATAACAACAACACATAATACATCATATTTAAATGACTACATTCATATCATTGAGCACATTTTTATCCTAAGCTATTGAATTCTAGTTGAAGTTTCAGAGAAGCACTTGCGGAACCGAAATTTATATTGGTTATTTTACGTTTATTATCTACATGGATCAATGGAAATACTTTTCCTTATATTAAAAAATGCCGAAAGTGTTTTCAAACGACATGATTTGCTAATATCTTAAGTCTCATGGTGCAGCCATTTACAAAGTTCGTATTTTGAAGAAATATGATCGCTTCATTTGGGAAAGTTTCACCATTTTAGGAAGGGGAAAATCAAAACTGCAATATCGATTAGTATTAATACATACCCAAGTAATTTCCAAAAAAAAGAGTAAGTTTTGGGTTCTAAACTGCTTGAATTAGAAGTACATGTACATGTAATCAAGATTACAGTCTAGTTTCACAACTATAAAAATTCCAACGTCAAAACTTTATTTGGGTTTTGATTGATACCTGCATATACAAACTATGAAATGTACATACATGTCTCAAATATGCTTCGTTTAGTGTAATGTATTTTTAATGTATATGGTTGTTTACCTGTGTACAAAACGGGAGGTTGAGGAGAAGCGTGATTAGATTGACCAGTAACACCAGATATAGATGGCTATGTCGGCCTAATCTATCGCCGAATCGTTCCAGGAATGACACCACCGTCTCTGTACAAACAGCCTACAGTAATGCAAATACTTTTATTAGTAAATACTCAGATATTTCTTGAATTTTTAAGATGAAATCTTGTATTGAGGTTTTAGAAACCAAATACTAGAAAATTATTTATTTATTTGTATGAAATAAGGACAATATCTGTTTCAATTTCAAAAAAAAAATGTATTGGCTTTCTATTTGTCAACTTGATTGGACATCAGGCTAATCCTATTTCAGTCCTTTCCAAATTATTATAATCAAATTTGATACATTGTATGTACATATATTATACTTCAGTGGTATACAATGTTACAAGTAGCGGGAGAGAACTCCAATTTATATAAGAAAGCATAAGAAATGCCTCATTTTAACTACTTTCATACCATTTATCTAAGTTTATTGATGAGCTGCCACGCACAAATTCTTTGGGTAAGACATATCGACCCTTTACCCTACATAGATGCATGACAATCCTCAGTAAATCTGCATATTAGGATTTTATTTGCAGGATCAATTGTACTCGTTGTTTGCAGTGGTTCATATATTATGATAAGTATAGTATGATTATAATTCAACATTATAATGTCCACTACACAATTGTTGCATAACAATATCCATCCTTTCAATCAGAAACTGATATTACAGTTGTTTGATTAGCTCCATGGTTTCACACCAGCAATAGTTGTTATTTATAACATTGAAGTTGTGAGGATATTACATATCAAATGTTTTGGTTTGGTACATATATTCAGCAAAACTTTGAAGAAAAATTGATTAATTATCAGTGGTACACATACATCCATTAAGAAGAGTATGTAAATTATAGTGAATATGAATGAATATAGATATCTGTAATATATTTTGATGCAACTGTCCCCTAGACATAATATAAAATGGACATTTAAATATATAGTGTTATGCGTTTTCATTTTCACCGACATGTTGCTGATTCACTAAGATGGTCATTATATAAGTGTATGCGTTATGGTTACTGGCATTATTTCTGAGTTGACAAAGTATCATATTATATTTCTCTTAGTCGTGGTATGAAAGTTATCATATGGGGATTTAATTGATTTTTCGGTTTGCAAAATTTGTGCTTGTAATATTACATGGGAGAAGATTAAATTCATGTTAGCTTTTTCAATTCTATATAGTGGAGGATAAAATCATTCGTTATTTCCAATTGGATATCTAGCATTTTCATTCTCATTAAGGAAGGATTCAACAATATCTCCATATATTGTTTTTTAGATTATACTATTCAAGCTATAATAAATTAGCACTAACTTATGCCGTTTTCGTCCTCAAGTAAGTGATTTATTACTCAGTACCAGTTTCTGCGTAAGCTTATAGTGTGTTGACCCTCTTATCAATCCTGTTATTATTCTTAGTGTCAGTATCACTACCCTGCTTGGTCGTACTAGAATTATAACAAAAATATCCAGTGTAACTTAATATTTTTATGTGGATCCCTAGTTAGAGGAAGCTAACACAGGTATAGCGTGATGTCAAATCCTTTTGTTATATATATAATATAATATTGGCAATGAGTATATATGAAATACGATACCATTTTTTATATTTAAAATCGAGTGAATATGAGAATGTAAATATGACAGATACGCCATGTATTTATCATATACTACCTGTGCGTCAAGTCCTACAATTGTGATAGCGAAGAAGAATGCCACAGCCCAGATATAAGACGCAGGGAGATAGGTTAACGCTCGGCTGTAGCCGACAAGACCGATAGACATTCCTGCAACAGAGCATAACGCAAGTTTTATTTAATGGTACAGTAAGAACTACATGATTAATAGATATAATGAAATATATCAAACGGAAGACACATGTATGATTTGTCAGCCTTTATCCTCTTGATTATGAAATTTTGATAGCTATGAAATATGTTCATGGGTATAAACTATTTTTATTACTAAGCATATTTTGTTATAACGTTTAATTAAATGACATCTTTATTTATCCAACGCGGTGTTTCCATTGTAAAGTTTTATACAATAGTTTTACCGTTTATATCAATATCAACATATACATCAACCATTTACCAGACTTCACAACATCCTCGACAGGGACACCCATCTCGTTCGCCATGACACCAACGACGGAGAAGAGGACAACGCTGCTGAATATCGCTATAAATACAGGTCACCAAAGACGCCAAGCAGCACATTGCTACAAAAGTAAAAGATTTGACCAATGTCATATCGATTATAACCTGTTTTCGAATGCAATGTTATCGTGATCTAACTTGGAAATATATTATTTCCTCGTCTAATATTAAATCAGACGTTGGTTTACATGTCTAGTGATTTCGTTGATAACATTGTCATTGTTTAATATATTTTGTGTGAGACCAACGGTACAGTTTTGAAGTAATCTGTTGTTTTGTAATAGATACTGTAGACATAAGAAAATAGACAGAGAACTGCACACTACAACTGTCTCTTCCTTCTTCGACTTTACTATGATGCTATGGGCCAAAAACCGTGTAAATCCACAGGAGACGTCAGACAACTTAAGAAAAAAGAGGTAGATGTTATTATCTTCATTTTAATTCATTTAATATGTGTATATTGAATGTTAAAAGGATATATGTGTCATTATTCATAATGATACCAAATCAACATGCAGGGAAGCAGCAAATCATCTGTATAAATTAGAATCATATCTCGATAGCAAATCTAAAATCATGCATCGCCTCATTGAATAATGTTCACCTAGCTGAGATCTTTATGACATAATTATGTAAATCTCTTTTAAAATATATTATTACATGCAGATATAATCAGTGAAATATCGACAGAGCAGATATGTATAATGCCGAATTTTCGGGGCAATCCATCCTTTTATAAAGAAACAATTATATCAGAAAAGATCTCATCACAAACACATATCAAGAAACATTTACATCAATCTAGTTTGCCTACGGATATAAATCCCTTATAACCGCAAGTTAAAACGACGTAGTTAATGCACGTTCTGTGGTTAATATTTCACTGATATTTATATACCATGTACTTCCATGTATGTAGATATACATGTACAAATCTAAGGCAGATATAAATCAGATGGGTGGAATATATTTACCGGAGACAGATACTATGGAATTTCACATGACTTCCCATCACTAATACGCCACCAAAGGCAGGTCCAAGACTGTAGAAATGCCATGAAAGACGCCTCTATCCATACCTGGCGTTAAATATTTTTTTCATACAACATAGCAAGAATAAATTTATTACCCATATATATCAGATTTCAAACAAACAATTTATTAAAAATGTATCTGTCCATGAGAACTTTTGGATCTTTTAGAAGATGTTGTTATTGCCAAATGCAAATAGTGAACCAACCTTAGAGTCTGCCAGTCTAGTGAAATCTGGCGTTATAAGGAATAATAGACCATCTTTCGCGCCATTTTGAGTCAACGCTTGAATCAACATCGCAAATCCAATAAGAGGAGGGAAGAAGGTAGTAAAAAGCATCAGCTAAAAATAAAGTAACGTATACATTAGGATGGGTATGTGACGAAGGAGTTGTCAGAAATCTTCAATGGGACTTCTAGAATGTGTTTAAAGCTCAATATGAAATGCGACTTTAATTAATTATTTGCATTATAATATGATCATTACCTAAACCTTCAGTTAGTATATCTTTAAATCATCCATTTCTAATGAGTCTGTTTCAAAAATACCAACCTTTCCAATGGTCTTCACGCTCTTTAAAAGACTCACAATGACAATCACTTTGAGGAGTATTGCCTATAAAACGAGCGTCCAGCGAAGATACCCCACTTCTTCAATACCACCTGACAAGGATAGGATGTTATGCCTGTAATGCAATTATATAGAGGATATTGAATCGTGCCCCGTTTGTTCACGAGTATGACAGGGTTTGGCTAAAAATAATTACTCATTCTACATGTACTTTCATCGTCGTGTTCCAATGTGGTAAAAAAATAAAGCTACCACCAATAAACTGCCAAACATTATGTACGTTAATCCAACATAAGCTGTTGCTTTGATGATGATGTATAAAAATCCAAAGTAGTGTGATCAAATTGACTATTCCCTTACAAAACATTTCGATAATATACGGATAAAATAATTGATCAATTATGATAAAACTGCTGTCACGCTTAATTGCAAACCTTCGCGTACGGTTGGTTGTATTCGACGTTAAACGTCACTGGAGCATTTTCAACCTTACTGGAAACAGACGAATATTTGTATATTCTGATGTATTTGCTGAATGTAAACAAATAATGGTAATGAACTTACTGCCAGAATTCCTCCTCTGCTAAAACATCAGTAGTAAACAGGTAACCGGTAGTGTTTGTTGTGGAATTATGTAAGCTTCTATTGGTACTCGAGGACAAAAGTGTGTGCGAAACTATACATGAATTAGTGTTCCATGTGTTCCCACAGGAGGTCCATGGTAGCTCAGTCGTGAATGACTGCCTCAAATACTCCAGTAACCAGTAACGCATTGTAGATACATAGCTGACGTAACATAAATTAAGCAGAGCAATGGAAATGCCTATACCTGTAAGATGATGGATAATAATTAATATTGCAATATATGTTTGGGAACTACTTAATAATGCGAAGCTACATATGTAATATTGTATGCTGTCATAACCTCATTCTCATTAAAAGACCTATGCTACTTATATTTTTGATAAAGACACGTATATGTCGTGGTGTTTTCAGAACGAAAAAGCAACAACGATTATATATATGTTATTGTTTCACATTAAAATCTCCTTTGCATAAATGTACTGTTTTTTCTTGTATGCAGTATTGAATTCAAAAACAATATAACGCTAAGTATAATAAAGACATGAAATAATCAAAACATTACAGAAAGGATGACAAAATAAGCAAATTCAATATACAGTCAAACCTCGATGATTCGAACTTCGTTGATTCGAATTTCTCGCTGTATCGAACTTTTTGCTTGGTCCCGAATTTCCTTACTATATAACGCTACTAACGAACCTATGCATGATTCGAATTTTTATAAATCGAAGTTTTCGATGTATCGAACTTTTTTCATGGCCCGTTAGCTATGATGTCATAGGTAATTGACATCTCATGATTCGAAAAAAAGTTTACCTGTACTGACCACTGGACAGGTGTTGGTCGTGACCCCCGCGGCAAGATTTCACACTTCTCCCCTAGATGCCCTGACTGACAATAGGGATAACGATAGCGTGTGTTGTCACTCCCGATCATGGGGTTAATTAATAATCAGACCAAATTGATAGATAAAAGGTGTATTTAGAAGCCATGACATTTAATCACTCCGGTAAAACATTTCGGTAGTCGTCTCTGATAATCTTCGCCGCCATTGAAATCAGCGGTCGGTGAGTAAATTTTACGAAACTATAAAACAAGCGGACCAATTTTAAACACAAACAATTAGCGATGTCTTCACTCTTAAGTGTCACATTGCAAACTTATACATAAATATCCAAGTAAATCGACTATTTGTCATTCAATCATGCAGTCTCCAACCGATCGGCATTCCGTATTTTATATGCACATAACGTAACCGCACGTGTCTTTAGCAGAAACGCCTAACGACTTACGTAAGTGTGCATTGTACTTCTTTTGCTTTATCTGTTAAACGCGATATAAGTGTTTTGTAACCGATACATAGTTTGTTTAATTAATAAAATGCTTAGGTATAATTAATGAAAAGTATTTTTATTTTGTTGCGTTTGAGGTATAAATTAACTTTTGAGCCTGACAGGCGACGATCATCACGAAGACACCGAGGACATGTAACGTTAACATATATGGTCATTATCAAGAAAACATCGATCTATTGTCAACCATGAATAATTCGAAGTCCCGCTGTTTCGAAGTTTTTCTGTTAGTCCCTTGAACTTCGAAACATCGATTTAATTTGTACTTAAATTATTTTGACTACCATTATAAAAAACAAAGAAAAAACTTTTTTCAACAGATATAACCTTTAAAAATCGGAGAAAAATCCCATATGTCAAACAAATCCTTTCCAGAATATTGTCCAAGGAAGACTTCGAGAAAGTATAGAGGTATACCACAGGCAATCAAAATCACCCCAAAGGCAAGCAGAAAGGCACCTGGTGGAGACAAAACAGTGAACAGCATTGTTTGTAATCTTAACTTTAAGGTAAAATCTACGTGACTTGAATATAAACACAACACATTTTTAGAATGATAATTGGTTTATGAAAGCTTGTTATAAAATACCAATCTGATGTACGTATTATAAATAAATGTATCGCACTTACGTTTTTCTTCAAATTTCAGACATATTTACTACTAAGATATCCATACTGTAGCGGAAAAGAATGTAATACTTTCCGGACGTACCTCCTCCGTATCTCCAAACTAGATAAGGAAATCTCCAGAAATCTGCCATTCCTGTAGAACAGCCTATCAGTGAAACCACGAATTCAAGATTGCTACTCCAGGTTACCCGGGAAGTTGACCCATTTCTGTCCGCATCGTGGTCGTCCCGTTCTGTGGAATTTTTGTGGATGTTGGATTCTATCATAGTGAGATTTTCAAACCGACGCGTGTCTGTGCATTCGAACTTTCTTCACTGCAATTGGAATTTATAAGTTACCTTGTCGTTTACTATCGCTCTTTTTTCTTACGAGCAGGATAAAACTTATATGTATATCTGAGACAAAGAAGTAATATAAACAGTAAGTTTCCGGATATCACTGGATCCTTGCAAAAGTATGTCTGCAAGATACACGAATTACTTGAAATGTTTATAGGGGTCAAAGAAATAATTCCGACAGTGTCGACAATGGAAAATGGAAAATGTTCGAGTCTATCCGATCCTTTATCAAAGAATACAATCACATGATACATAAACAGTACCAGAAAGTACAATAAGATACAGTAAGAGCAATATTTTAGGAAGTAGTTGAAAAACAACCATAAACCCTTCGGATAGCGTGGGCCGAAGGCGAATGCTAGCGTAACTACATATACGGAGCCTTGCTGTATGATGGAACGTTATGCGACCAACGGCAAGACATTTGAAAATACCACGCGCATGAAGATGCTAAAGTGTAAACAAACGTTTCGTCCCAAAATGATTATTGATAGATACAGCATATATAACCTAGAGGACGATATGGCATAAATACTTGATTAAGGATCTGCTTTGGTGAAAAGTAAAACAGTTTTGATGACTAACTTGTTTAATGTTATACCTCATCTTAAAGGGGAGAATACGGAGATATAAAAGAATGAAAAGAAAATAATATGTCAGTGTGCTCATTTTTGAGCTATGGTGGATCAAGGATGATATGGTAATTGATTTCATGTGAATTCTGTTGAGAACAAAGCCTTTAACATTCGATCAAATCTCGAGGGTAGCGGGTTTGTAGGTTAGTTATCCAGTATCTTTCCCTCGACTGACGCCCCGTTTCATTCCAGGTAGGGCAATGATCAATAGCAACAACCTGCATGACCTTCCAAGTATGACTAGGTAAATCAAAGTGCCTTGCCACAGGGAAGTATGTGTGTTTTTTTGCTTGATGGAGCAACGGTGTTTATTTATTATGATGTTTAGCTTTGTGCTGGTTTCCCCAACATACTGAATTCTACATTTGTTATCGCAGGAAAAGGAAATATACAATATTCGCTGATGAGCATGTCAGTGTTTGTAAAATATACAAACTTGTTGTTTATTTCACATGTCAACATAACGTGACATGTTCTATGATGTAAAGCTATGCGACCAACAGCAAAGACCTTTGAAAATATCTCGCACGTGAAGATGCCGAAGTGTTAACAGGCGTTTCATCCCAAAGTTATTAGATATGGATACAACGAATAGAAACAAGTGGCCATGCAGACAAAAAAAAGACAAAAAAAGACAAAAACAAGACAAAAACAAACAAACAAAAAAACAAAAAAAATCTACAAACTTTGTCCATACACATGATGGCTCTGTGTATGTGTATTGACGAAGTTTGTAGGTTTTTTGTTGTTTGTTTGTTTGTTGTTTTTGGTCGCATAGCGTTCCATCATAGAACATGTCACGTTAGCATGATAGTTAGACGGACGACTTTTAAACTTTAATCCCTGCCGTTCTTTAATTCATTAACTAAAGTATCACGGACTTTATGCCAGTAAATATAAGACAGCGCCATCTGCGTCCACCAAAAAGTCATTTATTCACTGTAACTGTGAAAGGTCAATACTTTGAATTTTGGACGTTTCTGAGAAACGGAAGTGTACAATGTAATTTAATTTTGTTCACTCTTATATATATAATCCTGAACAGACCTTTAACGTTACAGGTTTACAGACAACGCTAACAAGTGTGTACGTTTATACTCGGTTCAATAACACACCATGGACAGGTTAAAACGTTATTACCTTTTAAGTAATGCGACCCACCAATATCAATATTTGTTAGAAAAAAATTATTCGAAAGTCCCCTTTTGTCGTGTTCTGTCCTCGTGACATCTTTAAAATAAGGATAATAACGATGTAACACACGGCTTCCAGTCTGCCTTGAGTGAATTAATTAGCTTTCTGGATGCAAGTGCTTCTTATGCCTATACTATATATAAACATAAGTCTGTTTAAGTGTTAATATTTTCATGACAAGATACTTATATCAAATATTATGTTTAATTTATATTGTGTACGTTCAACCGACATATGGCGCCACTGAATTTTTAATTGCAATGTAATATAGCTACACCATGTCTTGTCTTTATACCTATTTTGTTAGCTCGGTAAACTGGCAGAGACGGAAAGATTAACAGAATGATTCAAACTTAGGTTATTTTACGAGTGGAATATTGAGAGCTAAAAAAGACGTTAGTTTTTTTTTATTTGAGTAATTTACTGAACAGTAGGTTATCAGTTCAATCGCATTTGTATGTTATGTTGAAGAATATAGCTTATGGAAAATATAGATTCGGCATTTGACTATGCGTGTATGTGACATATTTTATCAGATGTTGGAACTTGATTAAAAATTGCATAATCAAACAGTTTATTTCCAACAGAACCAAAATAGCAAAATATACTATTTTGCAAACACTAATTAAAATCAATTGTGACGTGATTAGCGCTCGTTACCTAATCTGTTATGGTCCGAGTTAGTCAAGGACAATACAAAAATGTCGTCCGACTGAAAGCTACCATGACCTCATTGTAACAACACACCAAGTATCACCGGGAATGTTAGTTGATGAATTACTATACAAGGATATCATCAAGATGGTGCCTGGACATGTTGTCATACGCAGCTCCAGAGGTATGGGGGCCGTTATTGCCCATTTCCATTACGAGTATTGCCCATGTAAATGATATTCTGTGCTGATTTTTTGTGGAGATTTGTTTGGAGTCATCCGTGTGCGAGTGACCCTCTGGAATTGTGCATTTTAGAGACATTTTCTTATTGTCCTATATAGCCATATACACGGTACTATTTATAGATATTGACTTGTTATATACTCACGCGCTTACCAGGATAACATACACCTGTAGAAGGTCCTTGTCGTCGGCGATTCGTCACGCTCTATTGAACAATTGAATTGTGGAATGCGCTGCGGTGTGTACTGTGTGTGGATTATTTTATACTTATATGGCCTCTGTACCCGCAACGGAAAAATCAGTACTAGAGATATTGCGTAGCATCGGTACATTGAGCTTAAGACTTGACAGCATAGAGAAACATGTGTGGAAGTCTGGTATAGATGTGCGTATGTGTATGGATAGGCCTGTCGACGGGTGTAAGGTGTATGCGAGAACTATGCAAGTGTCACTCGATTGTTGTATCTACTGTGTATGTGTACGATGTGAGTATGGGATGGTAGTATATGTATATGTAAATACAGTACCTTTATTGTTTACGGTCGCTGGGAAGTCTGTAGTCCGCCATGTTGTATGTACGCGAATGTTTCCGTCGAGTGTTAGTTGTCGTGTGATTGGTTGAGTGTATCTGAGTTTGTGTGTTGTTGGTTCGGCGCCACTGATTGGCCCGTTGTAGGGTATTTATATCGTGTGCACGTGTGTTTCGTTAGTCCGTCGGTAGCTGTCAACGTGTTGTCTGGGTGGGGGCTGTAAGGTGCGTGTCTGTGTATTATATTACATATTCATTGTCGGGGAAAAGCCGGGAGCTGGCCCCATGTTATGTGTCATCATGTAAGTTTGTCCGTAGTATGTGCGTGTTTGTCCCAGCGACTTGTATATTGTTATACTTACTCAGTATATTACTGGAGAATAAACTTTAGAGAAATGTTTATGTGAATTTCGTTATTCTTGAACTACCGAAAGCCCAAGCCAGAACCTGGGTCAGGTGTGCAATAGGCAATACGCCTACACATGTTAAGAAAATAGATAATATAGAAAGTTGCCTGAACAACTTGACAGGCTGAGTGCGTGTTTTGGAAAAGGAAGTTCGTGAAACGAAAGAAAAAACAGTTGAATGTGAAAGAAAGTGCTGAAACTATCAGTTATTTTTATGAACAAATTAAGAAAACAACAGAACAGAACACCACAGAAATTAAGCGGTTACAAAAGCAACAGGAGTTAGCAGAGCATAACGCGAAATGTACAGAAAACAGATTGATGAACTCACAACAAAGACTGAGAGAGAAAATTGAAGATCTTCAGTGTAGGTCAATGAAACGTAATCTAATTTTCCATGGGATTCCTGAAACATACCGAGAGGATACAGAGACCCAGCTTAGAGACTTTTTTAACCGTTACCTGAACATTACTAAATTTGTAGATCTTACAAATGTACATAGGTTCGGCAAAAAGTATAATGGAAACCCTAGACTTATTGTGGCAGCATTTCTTTTCCACAGAGACTTAGAAATGGTGCGTGACAGTGGCAAATTACTGAAGGGCACCAGACTCGGTATTAACGAGCAATTCCCCAAGGAGGTGGAAGATAGGCGAAGATCCCTGTATCCAATACTCAAGGACTTTAAAAGGGCTGGTCGTAAAGCCAAGCTGGTTAGGGACAAGCTGTTCGTAGATGGAGAACTATACCAACACCATAACCATAACAAAATGCCAATTCGGAAGAAAACATACAGTAAGGTGGCCAGTACACCGGCAGCCGTTACTCCTGCGAACGACAAGAGAGGCATGAAAAGACATCGTACTCCATCCACACCTTCAGGACCGAACCATCATGATACTACACCCGCTCCTGTGTCATCTAGACCACGTCATGAATAACCACCTAGTGTGAATGTGACCAATAACAGTCAATTCCAATATAGTAACTGTAGTGACATTAATGGTGAAGGAAGCAGTGCTAACTGCCAATTCCATGTTTTTACTGAGACCGGACCTATATCCAAGTGGTTGATCGTCCCTCCTAGTATTCGTGGCCATGTCGGTGTGACCATGCCAGTTGAGGAACAGAGGAGCGCCGGGGTTAGCCCTAGTCTGTTGCCGTGTGCACCCAATCTCCCTAGTACTTCTGGGCATGGCGGCAAGGCCAGGTCAGTTGACGAACAGAGTAGCGCCGGGGTTAGTCATGTGAAGTCCGTATCGGAACACCTGGCTGATGCCAGAGAGGTATTAGATATGGATTCCAAGATGCCGCCCTCCAATACTACTCGCAGCCAATCTGAGCTGGATTCTGATGTAGTGCGTTGATTTATAGGGGTCAGCGGAGATCATTTCTTCTCTTAAATTATGCTCGTGGAACGTCCAGAGAAACTTGAACATAAAGCTTGATAATGAGGGCTTTCATAATATATTCAAGGCGTATGATATCGTGTGCCTAACTGAGTGTTGGTTGAACGATGTTGAAAACTTTACTGTAAGAGAGTTTGAATGTTTCCCGCCTTTTCAGCGAGCTAATTGTAAAGGTGGCGGTACTGTTTGTTTATTCAAATCTTGGCTTAAAGATTATATCAATTTTGAGGCTGTTGTAGCTGATAGCATTGTGTGGAAAAGGATACATGGTAACCTATTTTTTGACGGAAAAGATTTATTTATTGCATTAATTTACTTACCGCCTGAAAGGTCTACATTCTATACTGTTTACGAAGAGGATATTTTTGACCTCCTTGAAAGTGGTATTGGGAGATTCAGTTCTATGGGTCATGTCTTTGTAATGGGTGATTTAAATAGAAGTACCGGGAACATACCTGATTATATATCCCATGATGTTCTCCATGAAAGTGTACACCGTATCATTGACAATGTTGTGTCTTATACAAGTGAAACCCTCAGTAATCGTAAGTCTGAGGACTCTCAAGTTAATACTTTTGGTCGTCGCCTTCTGCAATTATGCAAAACAACGAGCCTTCGTATTCTGAATGGTCGTACTTAAGGCGATATGGATGGTAAGATAACTTTTTACAATGCTTTGGGTACAAGTGTGATCGACTACACACTCTGTAACAGTGAATCTATGGATCTGGTCGATAGTTTTGAGGTTGGTCCTTTTAATGAATACTCTGACCACGCGCCATTATCGCTAACATTGAAAGTAAAAACCAAGGGTTGCTTGTGTTGTAACGATAGTAAAACCTCTTCGATAAAGTTTGTATCTTGGCCTGGTGTTGACATGGACAAATCAGCGAAATTTGTCAATGACAATAGATGCATGCTCATTAACTCATTCAGTGAGCTTGTGAATACGCCTGAGAGTATTGATCTTTGTCTGGACACCTTTACAGAAAATATTCATTCTATATTTGACCGTTTTTGTATTCAGAGAAGAACTGTTATGAACTGCAATTGCTCTTGTCATGAGTCTCATCTTAAAAAATCCATAGAGCCAGATAAACCTTGGTTCGACCCTGAATGTAAGCGATTATATAACAAATATAAAAGTGCCTTGTATCATTTTAATAGATGTAAGTGTAATGAGCATAGAGCCATTTTGGCCCGTTCAAAAAAGAGCTATAAATGCTATGAGGCTAAAATGAAACGTAAGTACCTCCAAATGGAGGGGGACATGATGGTCGCCTTGAAACGTAATGATCCTAAGGCTTTCTATCAACATTTTTCGAAACGCAAGTCTGGTAGTACTGGTGATCTGTCACTTGACGATTTTTTTGAACATTTCATGAATTTATCTGATAATCCGTCTGAGTCAGAGAGTGATGATGTATATATTGATAACAATGAGTGTGTCTATCCTGAGCTCGATGTTGTATTTAATCTCAAGGAATTATTAACTGTTATCAATAGTCTCCCTAAAGGTAAGGCTGCTGGTATTGATTTGTTGCTCAACGAGTATTTTACCGAATACAGCGATCTATTCGCACCAGTGTTACTAAAACTTTTTAATACTATCCTTAATGTAGGATATTTTCCCAAAGTTTGGACGCAGGGTATTATTGTACCTGTACATAAAAAAGGAGATAAAAATAACGTCAGGTAAATATAGAGGTATCACAATTATTAGTCATTTAGCTAAGCTTTTTACTTCTATTCTGAATAAGCGTTTATTGGTGTGGAGTGAAAGTGAAAATGTCATTTCTGACGCACAGTTTGGGTTTCGGCATAAATGTGGGACCAGAGACGCAATTTTTGTTTTCAATACCTTAATTACCAAGACTTTACAAAATAATAAAAGACTGTATTGCGTGTTTGTTGATTACAGGAAGGCATTTGATAGTATATCTCATAAAATGTTGTGGCTCAAATTATGGAAAGCAGGGGTCAGAGGTCGTTTGTTAGATATTATTAGATCGATATACGATAACGTTAAATCTTGTGTTAAGCTAAATGGTAAGTTATCGGCATTTTTTGACTTACATGTCGGATTATTACAAGGGGAATCGTTGTCCCCGATTTTGTTTTCTTTATTCATTAATGATATGGAATCTGAATTAGTTTATTCTAATTGTCAAAGTTATCAGTTGCAGTTGATTAACCTGTTCATTTTAATAACGCTGACGATACTGTCCTGTTTTCAGAAAACATACAAAACCTTCAAAACATGCTAGACTTTTTCCATTCGTATTCTTCACGATGGGATTTAGAGGTAAACCTGGATAAAACTAAAATTGTTGTGTTCAGGAAAAGTAAAATAATTTATCCTATTGAACGATGGACATACAATGGTATGCCTATTGAGTTGGTAGATCAATTTTGTTACCTTGGTCTGACTTTTAATTATAATGGTAAATTTACTGTTGCTTTGAATAACTTTGTTATGCACGGCAGAAAAGCTTACTTCTTGTTAAATAGGAAAATGAAAAGATTCATGTTAAATTGTGAAACCAAATTGTCATTATTTGATACATATATCTCATGTTTACTGAACTATGGATGTGAAGTTTGGGGATTTTGCCCGGCACCACAGTTAGAGAAAGTACACTTACTGTTCTTAAAAAATGTACTTGGTATAAAAAAGACCGCCAATTCTTCCATGGTCTACTCTGAGCTTGGGCGTTTCCCTTTACAAATTAGTCGCAAGATTTCTGTTCTAAAATATTGTTTTGAATACGGATAATTGTGTTTTAAAAATCATGTTATAATGAACTTATAGAGTTTAACGTAACAAAGCCAAGATGTAAAATGAATCTCATGTATCATGTAAAGCATGAGCTTAGTAGTTTCGGATTCTATGACGTCTGGTTGTCCAAGTGTGTTCCTAATGAAAAACATTTTTTGCTGTTATACACACAACGGGTGCATGCTATTTTTATCCAAGAGTTGAAAAACAATTTCGAAAATTCTTCTAAATCTATTTTGTATCAGCATATTGTAGATCGATTTGAATTGCAGTTGTATCTCACGAAGTCTTTTAAATTTAGAAATGTACTTACTAAGTATAGGATACAAGCACACGATTTAAGTGTTGAAACTGGTAGATACCAAGGTATTCCCAGAGCCCAAAGACTGTGTGTATTATGTAATAGAAGGGAAGTTGAAGATGAAACTCATTTTATATTATTATTTTCAGTTTATTCAGAGTTGAGAAGTGTGTACATCAAGCCGTATTTTTATCGCCGCCCTTCTGTATTCAAGTTAACTGAATTATATTCAAGTAAAAAATGTTAAAACTTTAAGAAATTTCAGTAAATATCTAATGCATGCTTCGTCCAAAGGAATATCTCTACTCAATAACTGAAATTTGCGTTAGATAGTATTTGTCAAGTTTCGTTATTTTGCTTGCTTTAGAGAGTGTGTAATGGTATGAATTATGATTATATCGGTTGTGTTCTCCGCCATCTTGTACAAATGAATTGTAATGTACGTTTATGTATTATGTAATTCCTATATGTTGTGCTACATTCGGAAATAAACTAAACTAAACAAAAAGGTCGCTAACGCTGTGTAAAGTCGTCGTTTGTGTCATCAGCTGGCATATAGCATTATAAAAAAAACATAACATGTATGTACTTATAAAAGTCACCGGCGATTCACGCACTGAAATTGTTTGCTAGTGTTTCTAGTGTTTCTCCTCGACGACCCATAAAGAACTATTGAAACAAGTTCTCGAATAAAAAAAAACTATGTACTGTACTTTGTGCTTATGAATATGCATGAGCCAATATATCAATAGGAATGGAATGCCAATAAACATTAAGGTGATTAAATACACACGAGTTCGTGATGTATGTTTATATCTGTAATGTATTCGAGTATGTCACACGTGACATTAGTATCATAAGGAAGACATTCTGTACACTTACCTTTGTAACCGACACCTTCAGCGTGTATCAAGATCAGGTACGACGATTGTGCTACAAGCTGTACAGTTAAACGTCAACAGATAATTAGCAATATCCATGTCTTCAACGCATGGTTACTCACAGAAGGAGACTTTCAACGACACGCTTTAACAGTTAGAGATGTCAAAGGTGCTGGCTTTATAGTGGCATTCAGTCGTTAGTTTAAACAGTACTTTATTCAATTCATAGATATTGCATACAAATGTACAAAATAACAGTTCATAATTTGCAAAAGAATCTGGAAACAAACTTCAAGCTTATATCAATCCATCTCCCTCAAGAGGTCAGCAAAATGTTATGTAGCATAGTGGTCAAGTCACAACACTGCTGAATCTTTTTACAATTCATATAGATAGTTATATAAATGATAATGTATTTATACATAAGATGTACATTCAAGGAATGAAATTTCAGTCGTTGAAATGGGTTGATGCTATAAAATAAACGTAAACGAGAATCGTATATTTTTCTCAAACTGTGAAGGATGCACATTTTTGCAGCTTTTATTATATTTATTCATTCACAATTAGTCACAAATATTAGTGTAAGCTTCTTTCACTTATAAATATTATGAATTACTGTGCACCTCATATCTGCGTTCGAGCGAAGGAATGTCATTGAAGCTAACGCAGTGTTTATGGTTGAGCCCTATATCAATGTATTTCGTAACAGGAAACAGCACAATCCAGATACACTGTTCCCAATACCCTAGTAACAAAGATTAAAAACAGTTTATGCGATCGCTTGCATCAATAGTGACTTTGGACGTCCAGTTGTTGGTTTGATTTCTAATAACACTGTTTTCTTCACAGTATAAGTGATATATCAACGTGCTATGAGAAACAATAATGTATGTGGTATTGGACCTAATAACTTTGACATTTGGATTAATGGACAACTAGTACTCCTTCCGCTACTCCAAGTTCCTTCCTTGTTTTTACCATCAATTTGATTCTTTACTGACTTCCAGTTGTACTAGTAGGTATATACCTACGTGAAATGTATGAAGTCTATATAGGGAAATCACATAAAGCATTTTTTTCATGATAAGAGTTATCAATATCATATGGCAAATTGATGGTATGCACGTTGCTTCTGCTAACCTCAAAGGGGAGATGAGCGGCCGTAAAGGGTAAATAGACTGAATATTTCAGACCTCAGGAAACCGCTTAAGCCCGTGGGCCTCTTGTTTATGGCAAGGTTTTTAATGTGCATGAAATTATCATATATGTACCTAATCCGCTTTTTGATGATTCTTGTTGACGGTAAAAACAAAGGGTCATTTCGATTTTAATTTCTCCATGGGTTTTTATTGTGAGTCTCCTGCCTCTCTCGTTACTGTCTTACCACTTGTAAAGCCGACATTTGTGTTTAGTATTAAAGTCTGTAATGCTAAGACAATGTCCCTGTATAGGAAGGCGTATCGGGGTCTTTTTGTGAATCACTTTATCTTTGCATCGCTGATATTATTAGATTGTTTTCTTTCCTTAACCATCATATAGAAAATATATAATGGGGATTACCAGGCTTGTGTGAACAAGCAAAAACCTATATAAAGCAAATATCATATTCGTGACTAGAACAGATGTCTTACCAGTGGTTGTGATATCATCTACATTTTCTTAATTTATCCGCGATAAATATCTGGAGATATTTCATCGGTATGCAAAGTAAATATTTTGATCAATGCCTATATTTTTTTAATGTCTGTCGTTAAAAATACGTACCACGTCATGTTCATACATGTAGGTATAACTCTAAGTGCGTTGTGCTGTTTCTAAGTCACCTTATGATTAAACGGTTTAAACCTGTTTCTCCCAAAACTGAAAATCCAGGTAAAATATTTTTGGGAGAAACAGGATTTGTTTACACAGGGGTCTAATTATTAAGTGAACATAGCAGGCCATTATCTCTCTCATTCATTTATTTCAAAATCCAAGTAAATACAGGTAAATACAGGTAGATAGTTATTAGAACTACAAAAATGTCAATTTAATGTTATACCTTGAGATGTGAAATTATTTATTAAATTGCATTGCCATAATCATACATATGTGAATATCAAACTTATTCTACACTTTAAAAAGTTAAATATAATGCATATATATGTACTTTTTACCTATGATATGATACTTGTACAATGGATAACTGATATGCACTCTTATCTTCAAAATACAATATAATAAGCACCACATACATTCATACATTACAAATTAGCACTATTTAAATCATAAATAAACCAATAGTTTACTTTTTCTGTATAATATGTGTACTGTATAACAAACAGGGATTATATGTCCCTGATAACAAAAGATGAATTTATATTAATGATGATACATTGTTAACAGAACTATACGTAACTTCATATATGTAGTATGTTTTATTTCACTCCATATGTAATGAATATGTTGCTCGGTCGCCATAGTTATGTAGTCGATGTCGCCGTTGCGTAGAAGGGTTTTCAGTTGGGTCAAACGGTTGTTTAATTGTCGGTATCTGCGTCTCTTGGGAATTTGCAGTCCTCTGCCAGCAAGCTGAAGTCGGGTGATGTCGTTTGTAGCCTGGATAAATTTGAGTACACGGATGAAGAT
Organism: Pecten maximus; assembly: GCF_902652985.1. Taxonomy (NCBI): domain Eukaryota; kingdom Metazoa; phylum Mollusca; class Bivalvia; order Pectinida; family Pectinidae; genus Pecten; species Pecten maximus. The sequence goes on from NC_047017.1 coordinate 46,802,343, forward strand.
GTAAATGTTTGGGTGGGCGTGTGGGATCCTCTCGGTTACTGGTAGTGGCAAAGGCTAGCATGCGTTGGTTGTCTGTTTTGTCGTCAAAGAGGAGGAATTGGTCACCGTTATTGGTTCCAGTCCATTCATCTTCCAAAATTATGTCTTCCAAGGATGTCGGTAGCTTTGGTAGTAGTTTGCCTCTAGGGTGGTAAAGGGATGTCTTACAGGTTGCGTAGGTGGGACTCTGCTCAAGTGTCTGTCAGCTACCCAGTCCTGTGTCTGTATAATTTGGATACTTCTTCGTCGTAGATAGCGGATATGGGTTTGAGTTCCTTCCTACACCTCTTCTTGATGCTGTTCATTATCTTCTGAACTTCCCCCTGGAAATGGTTGGGTGGGTGTTTGTGTTGACGACCGAATTTTACAGGAATATCGTTGGTAGTAGTGATGGTTGCAGGGCAAACTTTATCACAGCATCTCCAGTACAAATACATGAAATGTATCTTAATTGGTACAGACAACATCTCTTCGGAAGCGTCACCTCTCCTGAAGTTGATAATTTGTAATATGGGGGATACATATAAAAATAAGTCAGTTATATCAAATATGTTGAAATATAAATAACTTTAACTAATTTATCATCTTATTAAATTGCACATTTATTTTTAAATTCAAACCATCTGTGAATACAGTGTATATGGATAAATCTAAAAGAAGTCAATTATAATCACTTCTATAAATTTATCATAAATTATATACATACATTTTTATTTATTAATTTCTTATTAAATTCCACGTTTTATTTTTAAATTCAAACCATCTGTGAATATATGGATAAATCTATTATTTTTATTTATTTGTCAACTGATACACTCAGTAATAGACACCTTAATTTACCGGTGCAGGTAACCGGAACGTTGCTTTATCTGTACAGGTAGAAGTTAACCTAACTGTTAAAACAACACTCTCCCTATATTGTTTACATAAGTTTTTGGGAGAACCAGGATATATATTTTTCAGTTTTGGGAGAAACAGGATGACACCGATTAAACTACTCCATCGTATTGTAAAAACGCATACCGTTCCACACCAGTAAGCAAATTATATAACATTCAACACATGAATGCTTTTACTCTATAAGCTATGAATTATTAAACATGTGTAAAAGGATCGGCTTTTCACCTCAAACCGACACCTTTAAAATATTTATACCCAGGTTCGGTGATCTTGGGTCCGTCAGGGTCTTACATTTTGGGTCATAATTTGTACGTGAAGTCTGCCAAATAACACAAACTCAAGATATATAAAGTTCAGGTAGTTTTATTTAGACAACACTGTGTAAAATATACAGACATAGGGACAAATTATACAACTCTGTCACACACTCCACACATATACTATATGACAACATGACAGTAGTTTAGTAAACTAGCGGCTACATGGCCCTACTATAAACGATAGTACACAAAACTACTGACAGTGAGTGTTACCATAACAGTCTGATAAAGACTTTCCATCTGACTGTACGAGTCACGGAGAGCTGAGCCAGGCAGTCCTATAAAGACTTTCCATCTGACTGGCGAACTACACAGGTGTACCGGCTTATATAGACAACCGCGGCAATCCGCACGTGCAATATTCGCGCCAAATTACCTGTACTCGGAACACTTCCGCTGTCAAATGACTACGGAATTCCGAATAGTATAAACAGCCGGTATATCGAACAATACAGTCGTAACTTGTAAGTAGACAGTCACCATATAATCTATTCAATAAAGTTTATAAATTTCCTCAACTTTTACACATGTCAAGAGGTTTTAAAATCACGGTGGTGCACTTACATCTTTTATGACTTTTATTAAAAGATAAATTAAGTTATACTAATCCACTCATCTACACTTAATTGATGCGAGGAAAATAAGTTGACAAAAGGCATAAATATGTCCTTTACATTCACAGAAGAAGAGTGGGTTAAGGTCGATATAACTGTATGGTACAGCTAAAGCTTTCTACATAGCGAAGCTTATATGGGGAAGGTACATAATGTACATTACATATATTTATCAGTGTTTTAGAAATCTAAAGTCCGCATAACGATATTGAGATGGTTTTCTCTTGCTAAAGAATACAATCTACCAGCATTGTTATCATGCTCTTCGGATCATGTGCCTTTTAAGGGGTTTCGAGCATTTTAAGACCGAGACTGCTTACATTGAAAAACAGACGACAAAGCTCCAAAATATGCTAAGTATAAGTATAAGTGCCAAAAATGTACCAAATGTGTGTATTCTGTCCGGAAACATTAAATAATATTGCTATCGAGGGCTTTGAATGGCCAAGACATTTCAAACGCCGCTTCTCTGAAACCGAAAAAAAAGTTTAATATACAATTTACTACCTCGATCAGTTATACAAAGGGTATTTGTATAACTGATCGAGGTATTAAAGGCTCTCTACCAAATTTGTGTTACAATGTCTATCACATATGCTTCTGACTGGATTGAATAACTGTATTTGCTGATCTCACTTTGTAAAATTATGTTTGTTTTCTTTATTATCTTATTTTTATCAATTTGGATTTCAATTGGTTGCAAAGGACATTTCTCCAAATCAAAGAGGCGTTAAATATAAGGGGATTTGGTAATAAAAAAATTGCTCTAATTTCATAAAAAGAGGTTTGATATACTCGTAAAGTACATTTTGTAAGGGAATGTTTGATATTTACTTATCTATCGATTTATCTATTTATTTTTTTGAATTTTTTTATTTCATTTTATTTAATTTTTTTATATATGGAGAATTTTCGAGTTAAGAAATATAAAAAGATAACTAGTTTGAATGTTAACCCAGAAAAACTTTATGTTCAGTTTCTTTGATAAAACTTTGACAAAACATGTATAACATCATGCTTTTTTTCAAAATATAGTTATAAATGAAATTAAAGTATGGAAAATTATTAGATCAATGTGGGACTACTACCTTAAACGAATGTTGCCCGAAAACTTAAAAAAAAAAATCCATCCTTAAATGTAAAAATTATTCACACTAGGACACCCGAGTTATCTTTCTTGGTTTTCACAGCAATCGTTAAGACGTTTACATGTATGCAAAAAGATCGTGCATACAAATATGATAAACACTATAATGAACTGTTAACAATAATACATCCAATGTAATATATAATCAAGATAGATGCTTATGAATATATTCTACATTGTAAATTAATGTCTATTTGGCTTGATTTGAAACTAACACATTAATTATAGCTTGAACATTTTCTGATACATTGTGCATATGCTTGCACTGAGAGAAATAACACACTATGGATCCTGAATATCTCCACGAACTGTGAAATGAATATTTATCATCACCAGTTTATTCGGTTATTACTACATAATTCATTTTTATCCTTGCTATTATTACATTAGTCGCCTGACGTCTGGTGAAAACGATGGTTTTGGGTCTTAGTTAACAAATATACGATGCCTTTAATTTTTATTGAATTACAAAATTAATTATAACTTTGTAAAGTCAGCCATCAAACATAATTCGGTAAAATTATGAAATTAAAACCTAATGATTATTTCGCTTTGTCGGATTTTCATATAAAAGCCTAAAAAAGATACCGTTTGTTTGTCTACCGAATGTAGATAATCTCATTACAGGTATATTGGTAAACATACCGTGTTCACAGGATAGAGCTGATCAATAACTCTCACAGATATTCTATATAATATAGTATAAAAGAGTGCGAGCGTGGCCAAGGGGGCGGTGTGAAATGATATATAATTTATATGTACAATGTATACATATTTTGTATGTACAGATCTATGAATACAAGAGTGTTCCTTTCATTTTCAAATCAATTTCTATCTCATCGGGACAGATTTTATTCATTCAATACTAAGACATTTAGCAGTACCAAGTTCCAGTTACTTCCCCTCACACAATACTGAGCGGAGTGTGTAAGGAATAAAGACCAAAGTATTGTTGGTACATGGTATATAGTCTTGAGAATGGAAATTAAATTAGGGCAATGCTATCAAGCTCTCTTAAACCCTATCAACAAACAGAACATGACGTGTGTGTAGGACGTTTGTTAACAAAGACCCGAATTGTGTATGACTTCAGTTTATCTGGACCTGTAGTGTGTAGGACGTGTGTTTACCTGGACCTGTAGAGTGTAGGACGTGTGTTTACCTGGACCTGTAGTGTGTAGGACGTGTGTTAACACGGACCTGTAGTGTGTAGGACGTGTGTTTACCTGGACCTGTAGTGTGTAGGACGTGTGTTTACCTGGACCTGTCGTGTGTTGTACGTGTGTTTACCTGGACCTGTAGTGTGTAGGACGTGTGTTGACCTGGACCTGTAGTGTGTAGGACATGTGTTTACCTGGACCTGTAGTGTGTAGGACATGTGTTTACCTGGACCTGTAGTGTGTAGGACGTGTGTTTACCTGGACCTGTAGTGTGTAGGGCGTGTGTTTACCTGGACCTGGCGTGTGTTGTACGTGTGTTTACCTGGACCTGTAGTGTGTAGGACGTGTGTTTACCTGGACTTGGCGTGTGTTGTACGTGTGTTTACCTGGACCTGTAGTGTGCAGGACGTGTGTTTACCTGGACCTGTCGTGTGTTGTACGTGTGTTTACCTGGACCTGTAGAGTGTAGGACGTGTGTTTACCTGGATCTGGCGTGTGTTGTACGTGTGTTTACCTGGACCTGTAGAGTGTAGGACGTGTGTTTACCTGGACCTGTAGTGTGTAGGACGTGTGTTTACCTGGGCCTGTCGTGTGTTGTACGTGTGTTTACCTGGACCTGTAGTGTGCAGGACATGTGTTTACCTGGATCTGTATTGTTTAGGACGTGTGTTTACCTGGACCTGTAGTGTGTAGGACGTGTGTTTACCTGGACCTGTAGTGTGTAGGACGTGTGTTTACCTGGACCTGTAGTGTGTAGGACGTGTGTTTACCTGGACCTGTAGTGTGCAGGACGTGTGTTTACCTGGACCTGTAGTGTGTAGGACGTGTGTTTACCTGGACCTCGCGTGTGTTGTACGTGTGTTAACCTGGACCTGTAGAGTGTAGGACGTGTGTTTATCTGGACCTGTATTGTTTAGGACGTGTGTTTACCTGGACCTGGCGTGTGTTTTACGTGTGTTTACCTGGACCTGTAGTGTGCAGGACGTGTGTTTACCTGGACCTGTATTGTGTTGTACGTGTTTGCACCTGGATCTGTAGTGTGTAGGACGTGTGTTTAACTAGACCTGTAATATGTTGGACGTGTGCTTACCTGGACCTGTAGTGTGTAGGACGTGTATTTACCTGTAGCTATATTGTGTCGAACGTGTTCTTACCTAGACTTGTAGTCTGTGGAGAATGTGTGCTAACCAGGATATGTAAGATATGTAGGTAGTGTGTTTGTGGCAGGCTATAAATATGTATATATGTATATAATATGTACAGTGTATACATATTTATGTATCAGTTCTTAGCCAACTATATTTTAGGTATATATATATACTTTTCATTTCATCTCTTTCCAATACATCTTTCATATCCATTCTTCATATTCTTGTACATGTGTTTCATTTAAATATTATATTCATTACTTTGTATACGTCCATGTCCCATTGTACAGTCAATGCGTGTTATCCGTGTAGTGTCCTGTTCACGTGCGTTACCTGTTCTACCCGCCTAGTATGTCACGTGGTATCCTGTTCGGGTGCTAGAGCGCTGGGGTCGGGTATTGTATTGCGCACTCAGACCAAATACTTCGACAGTATAGGGCGTGTATACGTATCGACTAGCGAGCCATCTGATACGAGCTGGAGAACTACATGTATATAATAGCATTTCGCTGTTACACAGTGGTAAGTGTTCTATGTGAGAAAGTGTTGCCTGTATGTATGTTTTAAATAGGATTTATTATGTACAATTTATATTAGATACAATTGTGTATATGTTAATAACTTTAAAAGCACATGGTTTTGGAGACGCGCATGTCGGTCGCTAATTTAACCATGTTGGAAAACGTTGTATTATTATGTTTCTCTAGTAACTGCTAAGTAAGTAGTAGCTATTCATATATATTTTTTCTAGTAGCAATTTAATACTATTATTAAATTGAGTAAATGTTAAATTTAATGAATGTTATGTGTGTGTGCGTATACGTGTGAATATACATGTATTGATAGTTTGTATTTGTCATTTGTAGATATGCGTTTGTCTGGGAATTTATCCCTAATAAACAAAGAGAACCCTACTGAAGGAGTTTGTGTTTCCTTGCCCCTGGCATTGAGAACGGCAATATGTTAACCATGACACGTTATGTTTGTAGGACAGGTGCTTACCAAGATGAGTAGTATTTTTAGGACGTATGATAAATGTTATCTAAAACCTGCAGTGTTTAGGATTTGTAATGTATGTAGGACGCATGTTGACCAAGACTTATACTATATGTAGGACATGATTTAACCAAGGTCTGTGCTGAGTGTAGGAATTTCGTTAACCAATACCTGTACAGTGCGTATGGCATGTGTTTACATGGACCTATAGCGTGTAGGACGTGGGTTAACCCGGACTGGTTACGTCTACTACGCATGTCAACCCGGACCGGTAGTGTATAGGACATTTGTTAACACGGACCTGTAGTGTGTAGGTCGTGTGTTTACCTGGACCTGTAATGTGTGTAGGACGTGTGGGTTTTTTTTTTTTTTTTTCCGAGTTCACAGATGGGTTCTATTCCAGACGGGCTTCAGCTACTACAAAAGTATGAAATTTCTGACGTTTTAGATACATACATGTAGGACGTGTGTTAACACGGACCTGTAATGTGTGTTGGACGTGTGTTAACACGGACCTGTAGTGTGTAGGTCGTGTGTTTACCTGGACCTGTAATGTGTGTAGGACGTGTGGGTTTTTTTGTTTTTTTTTCCGAGTTCACAGATGGGTTCTATTCCAGACGGGCTTCAGCTACTACAAAAGTATGAAATTTCTGACGTTTTAGATACATACATGTAGGACGTGTGTTAACACGGACCTGTAATGTGTGTTGGACGTGCGTTAACACGGACCTGTAGTGTGTGTTGGACGTGTGTTAACACGGACCTGTAGTGTGTAGGTCGTGTGTTTACCTGGACCTGTAGTGTGTAGGACTTGTATTTACCTGGACCTGTAATGTGTGTAGGACATGTATTAACACGGACCTGTAATGTGTGTTGGACATGTGCTTATCTGGACCTGTAATGTGTGTAGGACGTGTGTTAACACGGACCTGTAATGTGTGTAGGACGTGTGTTAACACGGACCTATAATGTGTGTTGGGCATGTGCTTATCTGGACCTGTAATGTGTGTAGGACGTGTGTTAACACGGACCTATAATGTGCGTAGGACGTGTGTTAACACGGACCTATAATGTGTGTAGGACGTGTGTTAACACGGACCTGTAGTGTGTAGGACATGTGTTAACACGGAAATGTAATGTGTGTAGGACGTGTGTTAACACGGATCTGTAATGTGTGTAGGACGTGTGTTAACACGGACCTGTAGTGTAGGACGTGTTAACACGGACCTATAATGTGTGTAGGACATGTGTTAACACGGAAATGTAATGTATGTTGGACGTGTGATAACACCGAAATGTAATGTATGTTGGACGTGTGCTAACACGGACCTGTAATGTGTGTTGTACGTGTGTTAACACGGACCTGTAATGTGTGTAGGACGTGTGTTAACACGGACATGTAATGTGTGTAGGACGTGTGTTAACACGGACCTGTAATGTGTGTAGGACGTGTGTTAACACGGACCTGTAGTGTAGGACGTGTTAACACGGACCTATAATGTGTGTAGGACGTGTGTTAACACGGATCTGTAATGTGTAGGACGTGTTTTAACACGGATCTGTAATGTGTAGGACGTATGTTAACACGGACCTATAATGTGTGTAGGACGTGTGTTAACACGGACATGTAATGTGTAGGACGTGTGTTAACACGGACCTGAAGTGTGTGAAGGACGTATGATAACCTTGATTTGTAGGTTTTGTTTTTGTTGGAAGTGTATTATTTAGAACCTGTGAGATGTGAACGATCTGGATGAGAGGGTTGTGTAGGTTTTACGGTAGCAAAGACTTGTATAAGGTGTGTGGGATGTTGGTTTACCAGTATTTCTACAATGCATTTTACACATAATGAGTACCCAAAACACAGAAAATGAATATCAGTGCTTTTAATATACAGACAAATAAACACCACCTGACAGTTTTCATATAGAATTAACATTTAATATTTTGTTTTTAATTCTTACTGTCTGCTGTATTTTGTTGTGGTGTTTTTGGTTCTTCTCAAAAACAAAATCTTTTCCCCGAAGAGCAGCTAAAATAACTCTGCCCTCTCTTGAATACTGACATTGGCATCAAGTCTTTTTATTCATGAGGATACACCATACATGAAACTTCAAATACGATAACTGTCTTGTTTGTCTTGGTTTCGAGAAAGAGGTGATTAAATCCTACGTCTATCTGGAAAGACAAACAAATTCTGAATTTCGACGTCTGAAATTTCGAACAAATTGCCTTCTATTCGAATGTGCCATCTTTGACTATACTAAAAATATACAACCCCTTCTGATCTCTAGCTCTCCGGCGATAGAAAGCTATGCACATTGCAGAGCTGCTCGCGGAGACCATGCCGTGCGATCGTGACCACCAGGAGTCAGTAAATCAGTACAGCTTTAATTTTCTCTGTCCTCCCTATTGCAGTAACTACCGCACTCTTATCTTTTCTTCCTGACCAACCATCTCAAATAGATTGTACTATTTCCACTAACGTTTCTCTGTCTGATATAACTATCGGACCGTCCTGGACTGACCTTAATGGTGGTTCTTTCCCAGATATTTGTACATTGATTTTACAACCCTCTCTGAGCCATACTTGTGAAGATCACAGTCGTCTTTGGCCATAGCTTCCGCTCTTTTTCTGTTGTCCAGCTGTTGCTGTGGAACACGAAGATATTTAATCCGTCTCTATTAAGTTTCTTTGCCTAGAGATTTCATCTTTTTATCCACGACTGCAATCTCTGTTTAAGCTGTGTCTATGGTCAATAACTCGACAAAATAAATCGAAAGCAAAGTGAACCACAACGTACGAGTGCGTCCAAAATTTGAATGCTGCATGGCAGTGAACAATAGGCCTAGTTTTCATTTCTGTTCAATAACATTTCGGCGTTCTTGACTTTCGTATTCGGGACAATCGGGGATATTGGTGTCTCCTAAAGTATTTTCAATGCCCCGCAGAGGATAGCTTGTGAGCTTTCAGCTATCTAGCTCCAAGGACCACTGAGCAAAACCTAGCAACAAGTAGACTAGCTTAGTGATATTAATACTCTTCACTGAAGGAACGCTCGAGGCGTTCTTTATCTCCGTCTTTAGAATATCTAGCCCTTCAAGTCCTCCGTAGTGGTGAAATCTTGAGACCTTATTGGTCTCCATACTAGTGGTATTCCGGCACATTTAATCAATAGGATGTCGGAACTAGAGTGGTGTGCTCGTCGTTTGATCTGTCAGGAATACTTACGTCTTGTACACATAAACCGGGACCTCGATAATCTCATAGAATTATCAAGGTCCGTTTCTACTAATTGGCTTACGGCATATTTCCTTGCTGGCGGTTTGATTGGTTTGGGGTTATATAGTTTCATTACAAGTAAATCCAAATTAATGACATGTCCCCGTGGTGTAAACATGATAATATTGATGATATTCCTGAATATAGAGTTACTTTTGAACAAGCCATACCATTTTATAAAGTTAATCAATATGTTAAAACTCAATACATCATTGTGAAGCTAGCCTTCACGATTTGAAAGCTTAACCTTTACATCAGAATAGAACAGCATGAAACTGCATGCCTGAATATTACATTTACGTTGTCTATAATACATAACCTTCAATGGTTGAATTCTGTTTATCGACGTAAAACACTTTCCCGTACACAAAGAGTATAGATTCCGTGTTACCTGCATAAATGATATAGAATTGATTAATAAATGATTCTACGATATAGCATCAGCAGTTTTTATGAACAAAGTTATATTACATCAGTACTTTGTATATCAAAAGTCATAATTGTATTAGTCCTTTTTCTACCACAATACCCTGTGTTATTCAACTCTCAGACCATCAGTTAATCATTACAGCTGTTGATTAACAATCTGTTTATACCACACGTGGTATAAACTCTGTAAGCATTTCGATTGGCTAACACGGTGAACTTTGACCCAAGCTGCAGTTGTTATTGACGTCATCAATAATCTAATGACGTCACATCACCGGGTCCCGGACGTCACCGGTACACTTTATTTGCATACGCGAAATTATACTTGGCCACGTTTCCCTTTGATTCAAGCCGACATTATTGTGGTAGAAACAGGTCACACGACTCGAAATTGTTGGATATGGAATTTATTTCACACTCGTAAGTTATTTTTTAAAAGTTGCAAAAAACACTCGCTAAAGCTCGTGTCTTTTGTAACTTTTAAAAAATAACTTACGAGTGTGAAATAAATTCCATATCCAACAACCACTCGTTGTGTAACCTCTATGTATATCATACGTAAAATCACAGTAGTGATGTTTATATAAAGAATCATAATTATATTACCGTTGTGTATATATGTAGTCATAATTATATCACCGTTGTGTATATATGTAGTCATTATTATATCACCGTTGTGTATATATGTAGTCATAATTATATTACCGTTGTGTATATATGTAGTCATAATTATATTACCGTTGTGTATATATGTAGTCATAATTATATCACCGTTGTGTATATATGTAGTCATAATTATATCACCGTTGTGTATATATGTAGTCATAATTATATCACCGTTGTGTATATATGTAGTCATAATTATATTACCGTTGTGTATATATGTAGTCATAATTATATTACCGTTATGTATATCTGAAATAATTATTACATCACCGTTGTGTATATCTGAAATAATTATTACATCACCGTTTTTTTTTATATCTGTAATCATTATTACCTCACCGTTATGCATATCTGTAATCATTCTTACATCACCGTTGTGTATATCTGTTAGTGTTGCCTTCACATTGAACTTGACGAATTTAACTTAATGCATTTTATAAGCCTTCATATGTAATTCCGTGTTCCTACCGTCAAACCATTTCTCACCCTGCTTTGTATTAAAACAGATAGTTTAGTTATTGTTATGTACAATCTTAGTTTTTGTTTACAATCGGTATAAATGATTGTTGTGTACAATCTTGGTTTTTGTTTACAGCCGGTACAAATGATTTTTTGTACAATCTTAGTTTTTGTTTACAGCAGGTACAAATGATTGTTGTGAAGGATCCGTTGATGCTGGTCTACTTTTCTGTAAAAACACTTTCCTTATCGATTCGATGATAGCTAATGTTTATAAAAAAACAAACCCACATGGAAGTTTTACATAAAAACGGGATATCTATGTAGGAGATACAGTACTAAATATAAACACAAACACTTAATAATATATCTACCGGTGTTTGTTCTTTTCCTTTAACCACATCAATAGGTATGTTAACGATGGTACAAAGGAAATGGATGAATTTCCGGCGATTGTAAGAAACGACAACAAGAACACGGAATAGATCAATACTATCAATTTCATATCGATTAAATCAAAACAAAATCAAAATAACATAAGTCTTTAAAGGCAAACACGGTACAGTAAACGTCATGAAGAACCGTCGGCGGTGACCACTGCCTATGCAAGTTAGCCATCGATCGTAGATGGTTCTGTGTTTCCGCTACGTAGATCGGTGATGCGAGATCAGTTTGAGGAGTTCACAATATAGACCAAGAGCACGTGCTCCTGGGCGGGATATGACCATAGCAATTTTATCTTCGTTACCCAATCCTTAATAATTATTAATCATAACGACGAAATTCCGCTATTGCCTCACTCAATATATCATATGATTGCCTGTTCTGTTTGTTTTAATCAATGGAATGGGTATGATGATGGGTCTAATTGAAAGCAGGCAGTGAACATAATGTATCTGATATGCCTTACTTCATACGGCGTGCGTATTCACGAGCGCTGTTTGAAAGGTCTCTCTCGAAGGGTCCCTCTGACACTCAACGCAAGGCTATATTCATCATTAGTACCAGAGTTAGGAATCCAATATCTAATTACAAATGAATAGACTCAGCATTAACAGTGTGTTCTGATTTATTCCCCGCGATAGGTTGTAGACACTCTAGTTCATGTACAAGTTGAAACATGCCCTCAAAAACATTCAAATGTGCTTGTGTTCTGTATACTGGACAATTTTAGCAGGAACACAACTTCGGTGTGATATCTACTAGTGAAGTACGGCACCAGGTGCACATGGACATGTTACATCAGATATCATGATTACAGAAAAACATGACGCCTAACAATCGAGTTGTTGAATCTCGGTTTTGTTAAGGTGGATATGAAGAGAGCACACATACACATGGCGCGTGAGGATACGAACAGCCAGCTACAATACGGGGATTTTGATTGATTACGTTATAAATGAAAACATTCAGTGTTGTGAGGTGCAGTGGGAAGCATGCTGTTCTCACGAGGCAGAGAGGATGGAATACGGAACACCAATTACAACAGATGGTAAACTAATTGACACAGATCGCTTTTCGATTAGCCAAGATAAGATTTATTAGAATTCATTTACTTTAAACTGGACGCTGGCGATAAGTTAATCGATACTCTAAGTTAACGGTTATTTTAATATAGCTACCGGACATTCCAAAACAAAGAACATTTTCCAATAAGTACTCAAAAAATCCTAACTATACAGACGGCAAGGTTTAACATAACTCTTTAACGTTTAATTACACTTGTTGATCAATAAGTAGTTATTAGGCTGGGTCTATTCCTGGAATACCGAGTTGTCGTTTAGGCATTTGACAGATGTGTGTTTTTATTAACGTCACCGTGAGTGCTTGCTTTTGTTAACGCATACATCTATGTATATATAGGCCTGCAACAACCGCGTCATTTGGAGTTCGTCTGACCGTATAAAAGAGAGCACGGATACCATGCAGTTCTGGGGAAGAGGACCATACTGTAGCGACATTGACTCGTAGTCGATCCCGTGACAAAGATTATTCGGTCGTCAGCACCAGCTCCCAAAGATCAATAGCAGAGAGAAAATACATGCAGTACTGGTAGATCTGATCCCCCAAAACCGTATGCTGGATTAGCCAGCCAACCTCCACTCAAAGGAACAAGTTGTTTTTATGCCAGAAATGTTTGTGAGTGTATTACAAACTTGAACCACAGGCATTGAACGGACGAAACGCACTGAGGATGAAAAGAACTATTTTGTTCAATCACGGACTGTTCAATGTTTGACAGACAAAGTCAAACCAGAGTGTGTACCTCAAACGTGCGATGTGTTGAAGGGACCTCCACGGAGAAATGCTTCAAAAGAATGTCAAATATCTAATGATATTTGTAATTTAGGGAATTACTGATGAACAAAACGAAGAGGTTGGGCTAAATTTGCTGTAACTGCGCTTTATTGATTGTAGTGATTTGAACCGAGGAAAATCTCGGCATTATGAACTACCGATACAGGATTCCGTACCTAACAGAGTTGTGTGATGATGAAGGGTCAGTCTATTTAGACTAGGTTCGGCGATGACCAGTGGGCGATGATACTGTGGATACGTTATGCAGCCAGTGTCTTATCTCTCGCTTTAGGTATGTATAACATGATATTGGAGTTGCAGACTATGTATTTGGAATGTTTTTTACTATCTTAACATACATGTAATGAAAAACGGTTTATCAATAGGCAGAACATAATTGTAGCATTACATGTATGCATTAATATAATTTGAAGAGGAATGTAGAAGTATTCTCGTATTTAGACAAATAAACTTAGTGAAACAGGTATTGTAGAACGTTGTTTAAAACGTAGCATTCCGGAAAATATCTTTTTGTAGCCAGAACGCACAGATAGCACGTGGAAATATATATATAGATTACAAACGTATTATCATCGCTAAACTTTCACATCGTTTAAAGTTATGTTTATATTGAAAACAAAATTCATTGTTCTGTGATTGTTTATTTTTTTCTTTTTTCTTTGTTTGTTTTGGTTTTGTCTTTGTTTTTCTGTTTTTTGAAAAACCATTCAATCCTTTGAAGTTTGATGCTTGATATTATTAAGATATAATACCAATGGTCAGAGTTGCCCGAAACAATTTATCATAAAACACGCATTATTATTAGGTATTAGGTAATTTAGTGAGAATTCATCAGGCTGGTACTTAGTTCAGATACTATATATATATTATATATTTCCCAATTACTTAGTTCAGGTACTATACATATATTATATATTTCACAAATACACCTATACTAATGAGTTGTGCGAAACACTTGTTGTTCATCAATGACCGCAGGTAATGTTGAAAAACGTTTTCTTATTTATTTATTAAATAAATTTAAGTACAATTTTCACCTGAGGCCTATATCGTAGGCAGCATCTGCTCAGGTTGATATATGGTAGTACAATACGTGTATACCAATTGTTCTTGTGTATACACATTGTTTTTGTGTGTGTACTCATTGCTCTTTTGTAAGAAATGTATATAAATCACGAAGTGAATGCAAACATTCCTGTAGCAGCTCAGCGTCTCTGTTCTGTTAATGATCTGTGATTGTTCCCCAAGATCAGAACTATGCATTCAGTTCAAGTCAAAGTCATTACTTTACATCAAACAAAATTAACATTCCAGTATGTACTTATGCTTGTGTCTATATAAAAACAAACCATAAAACGTTATATATCTAAATATTGATCCGTATATAATTCCACATAATACTGTATATAAATATCAGCACAACTTGATACTCGATAAAAATATCATGACTCAGTTTTTTTTGTTTCTCTCTTTCTTTTTTTTTTTTTTTTTGAAGAATCGTTTTACATTTTTTCACAGTAGGGAAGACATCATTGCTGTATATGTTGTCTGGCTGAATCGTCTGTTCATCATCAGTACAATAATTCTTGCCTGCTTTAATTGACAATCCTTAAAAATTAAGTGTTTGAAAATGAATGCTATGTTATTAATTTATATCAAAATAAAAGAACCGTGTATTAAAACACAATAATCAATGGATTTTGGTGGTTTGCAGATTACATATCTAAAATTTAGTACGGAAAGGAACATTTCAGCGATGAAAATAATTTTTAAGATTAACATCATCGACCTCTATCAGTTATGCTTCACTCACTCTCAGCCGTACTTTTCTGTTTTGCTGCGAGACTGATCATATTCAAGAGCACATGGGAACTCTTTCAACTTCATCTTGTACTGATACTTCGTCGTTTGAAGTAATATTTACCTTGTGGATAACATTTGCTCTAAATAATTTGAAATCAACAACAATACTGCCTCATTAACACTATCTGAATGTTTATTTTTATTTATCTATTACTACTCTTCTATCTTTATATAGTAACACGTGCTTTTTGTACTATACCGTTTTATTCTTCATTTCTCCAAAATAGTAACATTATAATTTCCCACAATTACAGAGAGCACAATAGAATTTCACAAAACAATATAGTTTGAAAAGGATGTACCTAATATCGAAAAGAATTTGGTAACAGACAATAAGTAATACATTTTTCTAATATACCCATATTGACTATTAAAAAGTTAAATGATGATATTTTCATGTACAGCCACTCTAATGAAATTTAGACTTGTGATTTCCGCTCCTCTATGCTACACTGTCTACCTCTCGTACAATAAATAAAAAAAACACACACACACGAGCACACGTTCGTTAAACTATAAATTCGTTGCGAAGTCCTTGGTGGCGACGCTATTTTGTGTGCTGTTTCTATCGACCATAGAAATACCTCGGGAACGTTGCGTAAGTATGTATACTTCCGAGTAATGAAATGTCCCCGAAACTTTCATAGGCGGCGCGCTGAGCGGCTGAGCTCAACAATGATCATGCTG
Source organism: Pecten maximus (assembly GCF_902652985.1). Classification (NCBI taxonomy): domain Eukaryota; kingdom Metazoa; phylum Mollusca; class Bivalvia; order Pectinida; family Pectinidae; genus Pecten; species Pecten maximus. The sequence continues at coordinate 46,818,373 of NC_047017.1, forward strand.
AGATGACCTCCTGTGGGGAGTTGTCAGATCTTGTATTGCAGTGTATCGTAGAGGAGCGGAAATCACAAATCTGATTTTAATTTGATTGATGTACAGTGGACCCTGTTAACCCCTCCTTTTGACTAGATTAGCATGTCTTAGTTGATATGAAGGGACCTGTTTCCAAAGATACGATTTACGTGAAACGGATACAACAGAAGACGGATATCCTTACCTAGAACCTGGTCTTAGCCTTCTTGTCGTTTTATAATGGCCTTCATTAATATATCCATATTATGACCTTGTTCTATCGATTTTGATAATTGTCTCTGAAAGCCTTTATGCTAAATTATATGCTTCATTGTACCATTCTCTTGGTTAAATTTGTGAATTACCCAAGTGATAACAATCCTTCAGACGTCGAAAATACACTGCTATTTTCGAAATTAGTTAAGATTGTTGCCATTGCGTGTAAGCGGTTCCGTAGGTTGTCACCAGATATAAAAAAAATATGTCCTTCTCTATCGTTTTTAAAACACAGGCATTCAAATCGAGTAACCATCTCCATAACCTTCAAGAGTATATACTTATAATTTGTCCTCCGCATTTTATTATTCCTAATTTTTAAAAGAAACAACTACATTGTTGTTGAAATACATTTTTTTTATCTGTGAAGGCGTAACTTCGCTTATGAAGAGAGCTTGGTTTTTAACTATAGGATAAGTCAGCGATAAGTGGTTGTTTTAAGAGTCTAGCCTTAGGCCATATCTCCCAAGAGAAATCAAAACAGTCTTATCTAAAATACTAAAATACGAAACATTCTCGGAAACTTTCCACAAACATGTTTTATTATAGTTTATTTATAAACTGTTAAAATATCGGAAATCTATATATATCTATTTCCATCTGACACCCTTGCAGTGTACGTGCTAGAAGGAGTGTTTCCAGCTTCAATGCAAATACACATTGAGAGATATATCCCCAGACCAAACCTTCGTCAGCCTCAAGCCAGAGCAGATCCCTCACTACGTAGAATCTGTGTTGCGTTTTGGTTAGTGATACAGTCATTCGGATTCTGACAAGGCGCTACAAACATTGTAGTAATGACAACCAATCAGTTATCTCCGTGGAGTTTTTATATAAAACATTCTATATATCATGGTAGAACATTGATCGATATATCTATGTTTCATCCTCCCCTGCACACACATATATATACAACATAGGATAGCATCACCATAACTTGTGAATTGTCTACATAGACACATACATTTTTGCCGTGTGGTCGAAGTGGATCTCCGATAACAAATCATATTAGATGGGTTCTAACCACGTTTTGTAGAAGATATCAAGCACTTGATTTGATTCCGTTGGTCTCATTTTAAAACATCAATGCATTGTTTAAATTCGATAATGTCTCTTTTAGTAAAGTGTAGTCTATGTTAACATAGAATTATTGGGATCGTCGATCGATCACATAGGCCAGTGATTCATATCCAAGGCTCGGCGACTTCCATGCGTTTGCCGCTTTATTTGGTCCTACTGTTTGGAGTTATGGCGATTTGGAGAGGTATTTTATTACAGAACTAAAGATTTATCGGTTAAGTAACTCATTTTAGTCCAGAAATATCCAAGTATAAAACTTCATGTAATTAAAGAAGACGCCACTAGCAATTACCATTGATCAAATGAGTGTTCTACTAAGAAGTGCCTTTTTACAGAGATTATCTTAGAGCATGCGCAACTAGGAAATTATGGTTTCCGGTGACAGATGACTTATATACGGTTTTGGAATCAGTATCGACCGCATAATAATTCATTTCCGATTACATTTCTTAGAAAAATAGCTTTAATTATACCGTCAAATATGTACAAGTCTGCTACTTTATTGACCCCTATTACAAACACTCTCAACATACTGGTACACATGTGCAGTTCGATATATGCACGACTGCTACGTTATAACCATCCCTTCCTGCGATTTGTGGATGCTAATTGATTTTTACAGCAAACATATGCTATGATGCCTCGCAGACAAAACAGTAAATGCGTATGACATTTTCCCGTCATAAGAGTCATGTTTGGAGGCAAACTATGATTGCAGGTTTCCGTTATCACATCAGCATATTAATGATTTTATTAAGCCATTCTTTGTCAATACGATATTAAGTCTTTACACTGATACTGTACATTGTTTTCGACATAATAAACAAACAGTAATATATAAAAGCTAAATGCATAAATAAATCAGGTTAGTCCAAAAATATGACATTTTAGTCTTACACAAAATGCAAGAAACATCCATTTTCAAAATAGCCGCAAAATGGACCATTTTTTGAAACTGTTCTAAAAACAAATCTACTAACATAAGAAGTCTGAGATTTTGACACATTTTCTTAGATACAGGTTGTTTTTTTGTTTGTTTTTTGTTAAACATGTACATAACAAACACGTTTTTATGCAAGATCGAAACGAGACTTAACCGTGACTGAAACTTTAGAGGAGCAGATCCTAAAGCAACGACAGAAATATATTTTAGTTTCATGCTGGTATTAAAGAACAACAGAATTGTACACTAAATGAAAGCGCATCGCGCATTCTTGAAAAGTTTGCAATTAAGTTTTTCTTCCATATCAGCATGAAGCTATTTTTTTCCTATCGATGCTTAGTATTAATTTCTTTATTACAACTAAATATATATATATATATATATATATATATAAATCCATTAATTCAATAATTCAATTACGGATCATATTTTGATAAATCAATGCGTCCAAATATCGGTTCCTTTGACTCTTCTGTGATGTACGGGAAGTCAAAGACAGCTGATTTGCATCATTTTCAGTCTCGGGAAAGTTCACTCACGAGAGATCTCATCACGTTTGAACAAAAAATATGCAGTTGTGAAACTAGGAAGACGTTGGCATCTAAAGGATATAGATTCTTATTGCTAGACGCCGATTTATGAGTAGCCAGTGAAATAACCGGAGGCCAACACGTAAAGCGGAATATCTACGTGACAAGTCTTTTGTTTAGATCGTGCGATATGATCATTAGTGAAATGCATTGTATAACGGGTATGCCGTATACATTTATGTGTCAGTGGAAGTAAGGGTACTGCCGGGGAGCATATTGCATGATCACCAGGTATGAACATTCTGTAGGCTTAAAAGTCGGACGTATACCTCCTACATACAGTGTATGCGCAGACGACGTTTTGCTTTGATGACGTAAGCCTAGTTCAATCCGCAGTTAAACCTTTGAAAATATAAAATTGATTAAATCATAAAATAACCCGTTGCTGGCTCAATGATTTATTTGTCTGCTTAATTAAGTGTTTTCAAATAATCTGAACTATTTTCACTAAATTCCGGTTTGGGATGGCAATTTTGAAAGTTTCTAATTCAGTTTTGCTGTAAAACTTTGCATTGTTCAATACAATGAAAATAATAAACAACAAAATGGGAAAAAATTACAAATATTAGGTCAGGACAAAAACAGCACACTGACCCCACATTTTGATATCAGTTTTAGGAAGAAAACCATTGCAAAAATGGTGACAATTAGGGTATTTAAGACTTAAAAATTTAGGGGTAGGGATGACATAAACTGCTGTACTAAAATAAATGAGCTAGATTAATTTAACTTCTTAATTTAAAAAGAATATGCTAGTTTTGTCAATTCTAAGAACAATCATGCATATCTAATAACACACTTTTAAGATATTGCTTTGATATTCTTCTTAATTTAAAAAGAATATGCTAGTTTTGTCAATTCTAAGAGCAATTATGCATATCTAATAACACATTTTTAAGATATTGCTTTGATATTTTGTGTGTATGGTGAAAGATAGAGGCTGGAGCCTGATGTCCAGGCTTATATGGAATCGTTTAAACTAAGTTTGGTGGACAAGATATCTAAGTCATCAGCAAAATGGACTCTGCTCCTTAGCTCAATGGAATACTTGAAGAAGTTGAAGAACTGCTGCAATGCTTTTATTGATCTGTGACGATCGAACTGTCCATTGAAATTTGACTTTTTATTCACTTCATGAGTGTCTGGATCAATATAAAGCTAACTTTCTTCAATACGGATTGATAGAAGTAGTAAAATCCCATTTAGATAGATGTAAGCATGAAAAGCAAGCTGTGCAGTTTACAACTCTGCTTTTTGAAACATTTTTTCAGCAATCACAAAGACTCGAAAGACAACGGTCTCTTCACACCAGTTCCCGTAGATAAATGGAAGACAATAGATCTCTCTAGTCCGATGTGTGCATTGAACCAAAAACAATAGTTCAATGGTCTAATGAATATAAATAAGTAAAAAAAAACTACTACTGGAATTTGAAAATCTATCAAATATTTATATTATTATCATTAATCATTTTTTCTATAAATCAAGATGTTTCAGTAGGTATATCATTCTTGATGATCTTCTTAATGTTATCATTTTCTTGTTCGAGCGTTAGAGGAAGTGGAAGCCATTATTAGAGGTTTTTTTTGTTATCATTATTAATTTCCATTTAGTATCTTTAAAATACATTATACAGTATAGTTTGTTTCTCTTTTTTCAACAAATGTATGTTTGTGAGTGTGTTCTTGTGTGTGTGTGTTTTTTTTTGTTTTTTTTTTTGGGGGGGGGGGTGTCGTATGTGTTCAAAGGTGAAAGTGTTTGTAGAGCAAGTTAGACTGATTGTGATGGAATGTTTTTGTTAAATGATGATGATGATGATGATGATGATGATGATGATGATGGTGGTGGTGATGATGATGATGGTAAAATTTAATCATACTCAATGAATTATGTCACGAATTTGGTTTTGATTATTCCATCTTGTTACTTTATGGAATGGTTTTGTCACCCAAATTTAAATATAACTGTTTAATGTTGTTAACGAAGATGGTAGGAACGGCATTGAAGTTTTACATAGAAACTTGTAAATGATGATTAATGAGAACAATGATGATAATATAAGATTGTTGATTAATTCAATGTTGATGATGATTCATATGCAAATGATGGCCAATGAAGATTAGGATGAAGATGTGAAAATGAAAAGTGCACTACAAATCATATCCATGATAGACAATTATTTTGAAAGATATGTAAAGAAAGGCTACAAAGCCAAATATATTGCTATGCAGTGATTTGGTAATTTCATCTTGGGCGTCTGTTTAGTAGTATAATTTAGTTGATATCCATATATTTGCCGTTCGCCTGAAATGTAACCTACCGTTACAGAATAACTAAGGCCGATATGGAGAGAGCAGGGTGGTGTTGAGAGTTTTAATGAAACATTAGAGAAGCACTGACTAGGAACTTAACCATAAAATAAAACTGTATGATGATTCCACAAGTCAGTAAAACCAATTCCATTATAATTTTAATGATATGTTTCCTCTTTCGACATCATTTTTCTATATAGGACTACATGATATGCTTTGTCTGTTTTTATGTTATAGATACCAGGTGGTTGTGTACGACCTATCTACAATCACACACATGTTTTAGTCTCTCATTAGATGGAATCTGCGGCACCATCCACAGTTCAGACAGTTTATTGCTTGTCTTAACTCATGCAATACCACAACAGACTTTACTGGTATCAGTTCAGTTTTCATTAAATCTGTAAACGAAATGTATGCTAATATATCAACAATACATGTTACACACTGAAAGTTTAATTTATAAAGAAATGTTCGAGAATGAAGCACGGATCGTTATCTTCATTGTCTAGACATCTGAGTACCGCTGAGGAAATAAGGTCGCCGCGTTCTAGACATTTTGGCAGGGTATTTCCGCTGGCATTTTCGCAATTTTCTCAAATGCTAAAGTTGCCTTACATAATTGACGACAAATGTGACAATGGCATGCCATCTGTACCTATTAAGTGTATATACAACTATAGTTTGGGAACTATTTTTGCGAGCAATGGCGTTCCTTTAATTCTAATGTGTCTTTGTTTTCCATTTGTACTGTTTGTCTTGTATTTTATCTCGATGATTCACCTCCGGACACTTTGAGTTGATAATTTCTTGACTCTTAGTTATCCGTCGTGTTTTCTTAATATCCTTTCTTCTAAAAAAGTAGTTAGTTTGTACTTTTAGATGATATAATGTGTCTTCTCATAATCACATATACTCGAATTGGTTCTACCTATTTTCAAGCAATGTTGAACACCTCCCCCCCCCCCCCCCCCCCCCCCCTCCCACATATATATCATTTTGTCGTATATTAACCTCAGTAGTACATGTAAAATAGAAGTCACCCTCCGCTTATCGTATGGGTTGAATCAGTAAATCATCCCATATATCATTATCTTCTGTACACCGATAAATGTATCCCTGATGGTTGACACTATAGTATTTTTCCCGATTTCAAGGCACCGAGATATCATTTCTTCTGCTCACTTGTTTGCTTTTCCTTCGTGAAGATCATCTGCCATTATTGGTTGATGATACTTTTTTTTTGTCTTGATGTGTACACATTATGGTATTCTACGACATAAATGTTCGTTGTGTAGTAAATACTGTTTCATGGTAGAAACGGAATCAACAAAATACAGCTAACAAATTTTGTTCTAAAAAAGGACGATTAAAATGGCATATTTCAAAATATATAAAACCCATGAATTCTGAAAATCAGGCAATCTCAATAGCTTGAAACCACAATTAGAGTATGTACGATTGTTCAGTAAACCAAAAATAGTACATATTCTGTTCTGTTTTGAAACTTTACAACAATACTCAAACAACGTACATGTACCTGTATATTTATAATAATCACACTGGATAGCCCGAATGGAAATACAAAGGGGATCACAATGTGAAAAGTAATTACCTTGAATAATGGCTGACTTTCACTTTTTTAATCCCACCTCATATTAAGCTAATATAAAGTCTTCAAATTGAGAATCCGGAGAGTGATAGAGCAACTGTTATGTACACAAACGGGTACATATTTGGTCAATATTCGACCCTGATGTCGAAGGACGCAAAACATTTACCTGTATCACCCAAAATGACACTATGCAACGTAATCTCGTTCGTCCGTCAGGAGTCGACATCTGATATCTTGATAAACACCATTGCACTACAACCAGCATTATAACCCAAAATACCATTATATTACCAACCACCATTGCACTACAACCAGCATTATAACCCAAAATACCATTATATTACCAACCACCATTGCACTACAACCAGCATTATAACCCAAAATACTATTATATTACCAACCACCATTGCACTACAACCAGCATTATAACCTCAAACACTATTGTAATACCAGCCACCATTGCACTACAACTAGCATTATAGCCTAATTAAGGTACCATTATATTACCAGCCACCATTGCACTACAACCAGCATTATAACCTCAAACACTATTGTAATACCAGCCACAATTGCACTACAGCCAGCATTATAACCTAATTAAGGTACCAATTATATTACCCACCAGCATTATAACCCAAAATACCATTGTAATAACAACAACCATTTCAAATTCAACTTCACCACCGGTCCCCTTCATGAGTCTACCAAAACCCTTTAACCACATACCCTATTCTAAGCCAAGATACTGTTGTAACACGAATTCACTTGTAACCGCAATCACTGTTTTAACATTATCCATCATCGTATTACACTTCCGGGTGTAGGTACAGTCAATTGTAATACAGACGCACAAAAATAACAGCATTTTCACGTACAAGTACAACAGAACCGACATAAATTGTGTGAGTCGTACATTGCAGACTTTTATCAAAACTCTGCCATTCAAGTACATAGCAACCACACATCGATCGAGCCATTTAGTTGTATACCTTTTCAGGACGTCACAGAAAAAGAATATAATAGACACATTTAAGCATAGCCTTTTCCTTAGTTTAAAATAACAATGACATGGTTATTTTTGTCCAGTGTCGATTTTCATGAGTGTAGTTTTTAACGCGGTAATTGGTATACTTTTTTTTTATAATTTTTTTATTTTCAAAGACATTTCATTTTGGATTACAAGGCAATAAACATCACATTCACACACTTCACATTCACACACATATATACTGAAGAAAACCAAACTGTCAATTAATGGGTTTTTTTCATTGTATTATGTATTATGGAATAAATTTAGTATATATGAAATTGTCAAAAGTCAATTGATCTATAATATTGAGTATAGTTAATTGATTAAATGACATAATAGTCACTATATTGCTAAAGAACTTTTAAGTACATATAAGTTGTCCAAAATATTAATGCCATATATAAAGTTATATGTATATCCAAATTACTATATAATATCAACAGTAACATGTAACATAAACACTGTACGTAATATTGCACAATCAAGAAACATACATATCTCTTTCATATATAGTTTTCCTTTTTTAAATTATAACTTTTTTATGTGTGTGCATACATAACTCACAAACATATACACCTTTACATCCATTCACCATACATACCAGGATAATACAGTAGACAAACATTGAAGAGATAAAAATTAACTGTATTAAATTGAAATAGTAACACTAAATATTGTAGGAGACAGAGACACACACAAAATAGAAAGAGAACAATAAAGAGAGAAAGAGAGAGAGAGAGAGAGAAAGGGTGTAGGTAGGAAAGAAAAGGAAGTTAGAGGTCCCATAGCTAAAATATCCGAAATATATTCAAAATTCCTTGTATAATTTGAGTATTAATAAAACATTACATTTTCGAACAATAGGCAAAGGTCAGAGCATGCGATAGCATTAACAATAAAAAACATGTAAGATGGGCATACAGTATTAATAATATTATTTGTACTACGTATACTGTTACATTTCAACAATGGCTTTCCATTTCCTCCAATTAATTTCAAATTTCCTTTTCATGTATTCATTTTTGCTGCTGATGATATATTTCTGAACAATGAAGTGGTCTTTAATGGCATTGATAAGAGCATTCAGACTCAAAGATTTATGTAGACATCTACTTTTATAGATGTAGTGTTTTATAATTACTAAAATTTCGTTATCAACCATATTTGCTTGAGATGATAGTATACCAAAAAGAAAAGATTCTTTATTTATAAAAATAGGAATGAGGAAAATGTCACATAAAGTTTCTAATCGCTGTAGTAGTTCCTGCACTTCTGTGCATTCCCATAGACAATGGACAATAGTTTCTCTTTCCATGTTACAGAGTGTACATAAAGGACTAGGGTATATGTTTATTTTAAAAAGAAAAGTGTTAGTTACTAGAATATGATGTAAAATTCTAACTTGAAACCATTGCAATTTAGAACTTTTCGTGATAGTAAATGGAAGTTTAAGTATTTTAACCCATTTTTCACGATTAAACTCAAAGTCAAATTCTTCATTCCATTTTCTTACCCCATTTGGTGTTGAAGGTGCTATAATGATGCAGTTATAAAAGTCTTTAGATCCCTTTTTACTCTTATAAAATATTTCTATGTTTGATGGTAAAAATGGTAAGTCTGGTCTTTCTATCATAAACTCAAATCTTCTAAGAAAATGCTTTACAGCTGTGACTAGACCATGATATTGTAGAAAATTTGTATTTATTCTATAGTTTTGACGGAATTCATTAAGGGAATAAAAAGTCATATCACAAATATTTTTTACAAGGTCATTTATAGTATAAACAGTGGCTTTAAACCAGTGTGGATAGAAAACAAATTTATTCCCTATTTGGATGTCATTGTTATACCAAAGTGGTGTTTTTAATATAGAATCTTGGCGTATCACCCTCATATAATTTGAGTTATTCAATCTAACCCAACATTTGAAGATTTCCTTCCAAAATTTATTTTTACAATTAGAAACACATGTACTAATATATTCCTTGCCACAATTTTGTAATTTTTTTATATCAACAGTCAAATTTAAAAGTACATTCCATTTCCCTGATGACTGAAAAACTCTCCTGACCCAACTTAGCTTAAGGGAATCGATAAATGCATGCAGATCAACCATTTTCAAACCTCCATCTACATAATCTTGAATAACAACATCCTTTTTTATTTTATGAGGTTTACCACCCCACAAAAAGTTGAATAATATAGAATTCAGTTTAGTAATATATTTTTCAGGTGGACTTGGTAGGGTAATAAATAGATAATTAAATTGAGAGATTAGTAAGGATTTGATTATGTTAATTTTACCAAGCGGTGTAAAGTTCCTCCTACTCCATATATTGATTAGAGATTTAAGTTTCACCAACTTTTTGTCAAAATTCATTCTAGGGATTTCACCAAGATCCACAGAAAAGTCTATTCCTAAAAAAGTGAATTTGTCTTTTCCCCAAATCAGATTCAGTTCGGGTAAAAAAGTTTCCTGACTGTATTTTTTACTGCCAATCCATATTACCTGAGTTTTATTAGTATTAATATTAAGCCCTGAAATATTGACAAAACTATTTAATTCAGTAATTGATTCTTTTAAAGACATCTCTGAACCATCTAGAATTAATCCTGTGTCATCTGCAGATTGTACATTCAGAATATCTATATTTTGGAGTTGTATTCCCTTGATGTTTCTATTGTTTCTTATTCGTGCTGCTAAAACCTCAACACAAAGGATGAAGATATATGGGGCAATGGGATCCCCTTGACGACAACCACGCTGTATGCTAATTGATGAAGAAATATTACCACCCTGATTAATTGAAGAAAAAACATTATTATGAAGAATATTAACCCAATTCCTTATATCTGTCCCAAAGTTAAAATATTCTAATACGTTATTGATAAAATTCCATGAAACTGAATCGAATGCTTTTTCAAAATCTATCATAAGTAACATACCTGGGATGTTGAGATCCTCTGCATAGTGCATTATATCATATACTGTACGAATGTTTTCCCCAATGTAGCGCCCCGCTAAAAATCCTGTCTGATCTTCATTAATGAGCTTTCCTAAAACTGATTTTATTCGATGGGATATAATTCCAGAAGCTATTTTATACGTGATATTTAGGAGTGAAATGGGTCTCCAGTTTTTCAAAAAATGACGTGACTTATCTCCCTTAGGAATACAAGTTATAACTCCTTGTCTTTGTGTGATTGACAGTTGACCTACTGAAAAACTATAATTAATTGAACGAACAACAAAATCACCCAGGTAATACCAGAATACCTTAAAAAATTCAGCTGTAAAACCGTCAGATCCTGGACTCTTATTATTTTTCATATTTTTTAAAACATGGCCAGCTTCATTCAAAGATATTTTACCTTCCAAACCATTTGCATCATACTCGCTTAGCTTTGGAACACCACAGCCTTCAAGAAACACATCAAGATTAACATCATCAACTTCTCTAAATCTATATAATTCCTCATAAAATAATCGCACTTCATTTAATATTTCATCCTGATTAGTAATTACAACATTATCTTCCTTCTGTATCTTCGGAATGAATAATTGGTATACTTATGATGGCTATATTCTGTAGTTGGGATTGTAAATGAACGAGTATATAGACTTTATAGGCTAGTATATTACATGTATCGTAAAGCTGTAGCATTGTTGGAATCGAGTGGTGACTAGATTGTCTGGTTTAGAACTGACGTTAAGATCAGACACACAAACACTCACATAAAATCTCAAATTATCTAAGTAAACTACCTTTTAAGGTCAAATACATACACATACTTTCTTTAACAGAAGCATTTTCAGTTGATCTGTGTTAATTATGGTCGAACATTTCGTCTAGGAAATTAAAAAGTATTAGCAAGCGAACAAGGAACAGGCATTTGCGAAGTCTGTGTTTCTGTGATATATAAGAGGGCCGGCGGGCTCGATTAGAAATCCAAACAGTCGGCCTCAGCAGGACATCTACTTTAAACAGTAGCAACATATACTGTAAACCAGCTCCTCCGATCGCTAAGATCGATTGGTAATCAAATACTGTGGTCTTACTGAGGAGGTCATTTCATCCACAGCGCAATTACAGAATTGCACTGAAATAGAATTCCAGTCAATCCGCGTAGAAGTATAGTGAGTTACAGTATAAATTAACATTTATACATGTTAATGTATAATTATTTTATAACACATCGGATGTGAATTACGCAAAATTGAATTTTAAAAAGATAAGACAAATCAAAGGATAAATTAAAATGGAGTAAATTAGGGGGAAAAGATAATTAAAAATAAATAGATAAATGAATAATGAAAATAATCAATAAATAAATAAAGAAAATGACACGTAAAAAAGGTAATTTGGTCAGGTGATGTCACGTTCTATAAATGAGAAACGTTCAGGCAACAATAACAGCGATGGGATAGAACAGCAAATTACGACTCATCACCTGTATGCCAAGCAATGAAAATGGCAACATTTATAGTGAATTATAGAACAGGATATTCATGGAATTATAAGGTATTGCTACACATTACAATGATATCGAAATAAGGGTATAGGAAAACCAGATGTTAGTTTCTAAGTATATTTTTGAATATGTAGTTACACTTACATTGAAACATACTTTAACATCTGTATAAATATAGCCATCAATCACCGGCTAAAGAAGATAGAAAAAAAACACGTATTAACGGTGACAACTACAACAAAATTGAATGAAGGAAGGAAATCTGGTTAACTGAAAACGACCTTTCCAACTGAAACTAGGGTAGTTAGAACTACAAACGACATTTTCCATATAAACCTTTTGAACTAAAACTGACGTGATATTTCCCACAGAAACCTGGTTATGTAAAACTGAGACGACATTTCCCATCGAAATCTGTTTAACTAAAAGTGAGATGACATTTCGACAGAAACCTGGTTAACTAAGACTGAACCGACATTTCCCACTGAAACCTGGTTAACTTAAACTGAGACAACATTTCCCACTGGTCTAGCGTCTTCCACACCATTGCAAACATGTTATTATAAGTATTTATAACACCATACAAGTCAAGAATGAAAGTACACAACATTTTTATATCATGTCATAGAGCAAGTAGCAAAAATATGGTTGTAAATGGAGAATGACTTTAACATATTATATCCATAACAAAAATCAAATGAAAATAATACAATAACATTGTCTTGGTATGTATTGATTTCTATGTAGAGATTGTAGTATTGATATAATGGTGCCACATGATTCGATCATGTATTTGTTATTCCCTTGTGTAGCTCTCTCACGCTGACGACCTGACATTTGTGAGTATGCGTTGCTGTTAACAATAATCATATATGAAACTTAGTTCGTGTTGATATTTAATTAAACGTCCCAATACCTATTTACTAGTGTATCAGTACCAATCAGTGATCAGTAATTGGACGTTTCTTAACTCAACGTGTTATCTCTACAATGTGGGGCTACAATTATTAAAACGGACATCTCGTTATTGTGGCAGCGCTGCAACAATACACTATGCAAATATCCAAATATCCACAATGACACGATATCGACCAGGGTTTGCTGAGATTTCCTTATGATTTTTATTTGCGCTGTAAATGGGTACGTGCTTAACTTCGCGGCGACCGAGCTAATAGGTAATTTATCAAAACATTGTAAGTTAAATCACGGGTGGAATAACAGTATAAGAAGCAGATGAGGTATAAAAATGTGAGGAACATTATCAGTCCCGGTCGGATGGTATTGGAAATATCTTTTGATGTCAGGTCTATCAATTTTGATTTTTCCGTTGGTCAGCTTAAAACCACGCAAAGACAACACATAATGTTAACTTGCTTAGGGGGAGGGGGTAACGCTATTCTATAAACAAAAGCAGACATATTTCTATTCTAAACTACAACAAAGAAGACGAATATGAAGGATGGCACAAACAGCCGGGGTAAGAGAGGATTGATTTCAACGGCAGCAACAACAGGTCGGGTTATATAGGATGGGGCTTAGGACAGCAAAACTAGTTAGGGTCAGAAGATGGATATTAAGGGTAGCAACAACAGCTCGCGTCATAGAGGATGGATGTCAAAGGCAGCAATCACAGCTAGAGTCATAGAGGATTGACGTCAAGGGCAGCAGCAACAGCTAGGGTCATAGAGGATTGTTGTCAAGGGCAGCAACAACAGATAGGGTTATAATGCTGGCTGTAGTGCAATGGTGTTTGGTATTACAGTGGTGTTTAAGGTTATAATGTTATTATCCCAGTGCTTACCATAGATGTAGGTTATAGAAATTCATGGGAAAGTTTTTTTGTTTTTTTTTTTAATTTATTTTCATTATATTCATCAATCAAATATCCCCGCGGCACAATTACACTGGAACGCTCGTAAGGTGTGTTGGGGGTCGGCGTATGGCTGCGTATGATTAACGTATTTCTAGCTGCCAAATACGACGAGTGGTACTCTATATTTTTGTATAAAATTTTAATCCAAATTAATAGGTTTATACAACTGTATTCTTTATGATCACATAGCAATTTCCCGTGAATTGTTGTTCTCTTCGTTAATAGGGATAAAGTGTATTTATGTAGGCATGTTTAGGGGTTTTCGAAATGTACGACAGTGGTCCAAACTGTCATTAGAGAGAAATTCGGCTAGCAGGGACTTAAGTTGGTCCTTGCCATTGAACACAGGTTTTCGAGTCAAAGACCCGGTTTTTCCGAGGCATGCAATTAGATTTCAGTAATCGGTTAACTGTTATATTTCTCTATTATTCAATGTAGTGAATGGTCTTATGAACATCTGCTTGTATTTGTATATTTAGTTTTGCTGCTGGTGTATCTTGATGAAATGCCCATCGCCATTAAGTCCTTTCAGCGAGCTAACGGAAAATTGAATATTTGCGTTTGTGTTTTCATTCAGTCGCTGAGTTGAGTGAGACTTTTGTTTATTACTGTAATGCACATTTCCTAATATTAATGTACACCTATTCGTACAATAATCATGCTAGCACAGTAACCGATTTTCATAGCCTCATCATCACTTTAGATCTTTAGACATTTTCGTTCACCATTGTCACTCATATATAACATGCGTTGACTAGAATTAATTTGTTTTTTGACTGGTAATGAGTTGATGTCACGCAATGTCTTTGTGAAGCGGATGCAACATTGAATACGCTCATAAAAAGGATTATTTTCTGTTCACTTGTATGGAGGGATTACTCTAGAGCTCTTCAAGCTCGCACGTGTGCACTTCTGATCGAACAACACCTTCATTACAATGTATCATTGTGTATATCATCTAACCGTTTATCACATAGTGTGACCAATTTGAAATAAATTTGATCTGCTGACAGTTTGTGGGATTATTACAGCAATAATTTATTGTTCAATATAAACCAGTTCTTTACGTGGCAAGCTGTCATCAGCTGTCACACAATGGGTAACATTGAGTTTCTTATCCAAATTCGTTTGTTTGTAACTTAAAGCTAACGTCCTTTTGCATAATCAGTGTTCATATTGCTTAACCATATATATATATTTACTACATAATCAGTCTCCTATCAAGTGAATTCGCCCGTGTAATATGTTCACATATGTCACTTGTGTAATATATCCTGGACGTTTATCATTGGTTGTGCAATCAGAAATTGATTGTGACGTCATGACAATGTCAATATCGTAATCAAGCGAAAATTACGCCGCAAAGTGATTACCTGCGTTGTATTTTGTTTTCAATCATTTTACTTCCAAAGCTATCAAAATGTACGTAATGCAAGGAACAGTATCTTGTATATGTTTGCATTTCATACATGTACATCTGGGAGTCCTTTATCGGTATGGCGTCAACTTTTCCATTTTAACATATTCTTCTGTATTATCACTCATATAGCATGTATGTGACATCTAAGGATGCAAACAGGCAACGTTTTTGCGTGTTATATGCATTGGATAAATCACAAATTAATGAAAATTGGATTTGTAAAAGATTGTGTTTTACTATAGTGAAATACGATATAGACATAACGCTGATCTTCAGCCAATTTTTTTTATAAAAATAATTTGTTGAAATGATGAAACATTGATATGAAACAAAATCGGTTTGAGTTATAGAAAATCAGTCAAATATGTTTTTCCTAAACGTTATCTATGAGTTGATCGTGACATTAAGGACCTGGGTCTCCGTACACAGCACTATTAAAATCTTGAGAGCAGACGTAAACCACCTCCATACAGATTTGTTGAATTATTACCTAAAATCTCTATGGCAATGCATTATTACGTAATGCATCACAAAGAAAATTATAGTTCTTAACTTCGGCTCGACGTTTGTGAAAATTGCTCGGTAGTTTGCTTGCAGAATTGGAACCATGCTCATTGTTGTCTCTATATTGGGCTGACTAAAACCATTTACGCACAATGTTTGTGAAAATTACGGAGTATTTTAGTTGAAGAATTGGAAACGGAAGAGTGAACATTTTTATTACTTTTTATAGAAATACAATATATTGGTTTCTGACATGCATATTTAGGAACTGCAACTGGTTAATATTTAGGCTTTACGGAAGTCGTGACAAACAATGTTATGCATTGTAAATGGCCTCTCTGCTGGCTCAAAAACCTTTTATCAATTGTTTTCTTCTAATATGTTTTACTCGTGTAAATCCCGAGCTTAGATTTTGATAATAATGATTACCAGGATATATGGACATTTTGATATTTATAAAACTTAGCCATATCCCTTGAAGAAACAATACATTTTCACGATAATCCTCACTTATAATGTACTTTGTCTATATACCCCTAGTGATTAGTTCACGGATTAGCTTTACTATATCTAAACATTAAACTGTCTTGATCTGATACTCATGACCTATCCAAATGACAGAGCCTTGCAGGCATTATTTGATATACAAATGTTTATCCTTTATCTTATATTTCTATATTAAGCCTGGTCTCCTGTCTTTGACATCACAAATCTCCAAACACTTTTATTTTTGTCAAAATCGCATTGTCTCATCACGTACGTTGGGGTGATTTAATAAACATCGGCTGTTGATCGTTGACATACCAAAAGGCAATTATCTTGTCCGTAATTTTAGATAGATTTAGAGTTAAAGAACCGTGAACTGCTTGTGATAAATGACCGGTATAGGTAGGGGTCTCTATCGAGCGTACTCGGGAAGTGCTCTGATTAATCGTGAAGATGGAGTTATTAGTCACACCATTGAATCACAAATAATCTCACATTTAATGATTTTATTATGCAAAACTATACAAATTTGGTGGTAAATTATTAATAATGCCAACCAATATTACGTTACAATTTAAACAATGGACGATCATTTTACACTATTATTTTATTCAGTATCAATTCTGTGTCTATTCCCTGCAGGTAGGGCGTAAAAATTGTACCTGCTGCCCCCATTGCATGATCGTAAGAGGCGACTAAATTTGGGATCTTATCTTTTATATTCTTTCTGAACAACTTTCTTCTTCCTAATGTCTCCCTTGACAATTCCTCACTTTTGGCCTTTAGTTGAGCGTTCGCCCCTGTGAGGAAGGCTTTGGGTTCTGTCCCCTTGCCGAGACATACCAGAGTCTTTAAAAATGGTAGTTGCTACTCCTGCTTAGCGTTCAGCATATTGGGAGTTGGGGGACTTGTTCGCCCGTTGTCAGTATAATGTGACCGGGTGGGGTGTCCTGTTGGGTGTCTTCGGCAGTACGCTTCAGTGAGGTAGCACTATAAATCGGCAAAAGTTCCGGCCTATCACAAGGAGACTTAACACGAACATACCGCAGCCTCCCAAAACACACATATGCACTCACCACACGCATGCATGTCACACGCACGGGATGCCGTCCTTAAATGACCTTAGCTGTTAATAGGACGTTAAACAAAATAAACCAAACCAAACCAATGTCTTCATTTAATCGCTTTATTTAAAATGTTGTGACTTCCTACAAATAACGTCAGATCTGAGGAAATGAGGGATAAAATCTTAAAGATCAAGACTTTTCAATACTGAATTTATACCTCTTGTTCTTTCTCTAGGGTCGCCATAGGAGTCCAGTGTTTGTATTGGTATTGCGACCTCATTTCGTACCCGTATCAAACGGTTTTGTTTGGTAGTTTAACTGGTTTTTTTATGAATTGAAATATAATATTTAAACTGAGCGACTATACCATGAAACAGTTTTCAAAACAAAATCCGTTCTATTTGTTTGACGCTACAGAACGGTCGATATTTGTTAAAATATATGCCTGGCAATTGTTTAATTATTCAAATTGTTGATTCCCACCTGACTCAGGCTTACAAGAGTGTTATCTCATGATTGGGTTACACAATACCTCTGATTCAATCATCTTTCAATTTTCTACAGAATGTTCAGGCCTATCCATGTTATTGTCTGTCAATGCTAGCCATTTAAATTTGAATCCACGAAACTCCAAGAAACTCGTTCGTATCCTCTTCATACGCTCGTGTATGCTATTTTAAGATGTTCTAAATACACAAGTGTAGATAAGGTAATATAGTTCCCCTGAACACGTGCGTTGGTATGTTATTTTACGAACATACCAAGCATTGCCAATAACGTTGAAGTATCATTACCGCGTGATAGCAAGTCACGGAATCACTTTCAAGGTACGGTAGCAGTAAATGGGTAAATATTACCACGTTATGTTTTATATTATCCCCAATTTATTAATAGAAATTATAAGTCATACAGCTGTGTAAAATCAAATATAAGCTCACACAAGACGACCATTTACGCCAAAATTGGTACCAGACCTGTCCCATTTTCATCTACATTTCTCAAACAAAACGCGTTTGCTCTATTTCCTTGTACAAATATGAATGCTGATGTTTCATGAAGTTTTTTTTTTTTGTTGCCGATAACTTATGTATCAAATATAAATCATAAAAACAAAATTTGAAATAAGGCACAGCGGAGAAATCAAAAGAAAATGAAATACAACATGCACATTGATAAGCAAACTAGACAAAACAAGGTGATAAGGTTTCCTGCATGGCACGTGGTATTCATTTTCATCTTTCTCATGAAAACCATGAAAACACGAATGTAAAATCATTAACCCTAGATGCTGGAAAATTGGTTATGATTAATACCGCACTGATCACTGCAGAGTTGTTTTTCACCCCTACGGGGGGCGTACAATCCGAAAGAAATCGGAATTTTACTACTTAGGAAAGGACTATTCACAATCCTGGAACGGAAGTCAAATTTGCCGTAGAATTTGAGTGTAAATCCAATACCATTGCTTTAAATAGCTAAACGTTAGATTATTAGGTTAACTGAAACGTTGAAACCTATGAAGACGTTACCACTTATTATCTATTAGCAAATATATCCAAGATTCAAGTTATTGCGTTAAGATGAAAAACGGTAAATAGAAAGCAGCCTTTAACAAATAAAAAAAATCATCAATAACAGCTGATGCAAACAAGTGAACAGTTAGTGATGTAAAAGAAGTAACTATTTTGATGTATTCTACTCTGCCTCAAACCCATGCCCACTGGTCTAGCAGACTAACACTATTTTGATGTATTCTACTGTGCCTCAAACCAATGCCCAATGGTCTACCAGACTAACACTATTTTGATGTATTTTACTGTGCCTTGAACCCATGCCCAAAGGTCTACCAGACTAACGCCCTGATGAATGATAACCGTAAATAAGAAGCAGTTAGCAGCTTGTAACCGAATCTAAGGAAATACCAAGGGTTCGAGTTTCCTTAGGATAACTGTGATGCTTGTTGCACCAGGCCACGTGTTTACCCTGGAGTCTCTGCATTGCTGCTAACGTAGTATTAGTATGGGTCAGCTCATTAAAACCTCCACTGTGGTCAATTTTGGGTTCCCTGGCCTTCTAGCGCTCTACCGAATGAACAATTGAAAATTATTTTAATATTGATAAGCTGTTAAAGTATAATGCCGTCACCTTTACCAATAAAACATCGAAAAGCATATGGAAACATTCAAAACCCATCCCAGTGTCGTATCAGAAAAAAACTAATCATATAGATTTAACAATGTTGCAAATTAATGGTCACGTCTCTTCGATGTTACATTTCTTTTATTTCACGACTTCAACCTCGATGTGTATGTGTAAGAATGATTATGTAGTGCTGTAAAGCTGGAACATAGTTTTACGTTGGTATTTCTTCAAACAGTTTTGATGTATGTGGTAGTCATCGTTAACCGATTCCATACCTTGTACATGTTTGTCATCCTTTCACCTAAATAAGTCACTCGTGGTTGTCATACTTAACCTCATGCTTGATGGAATTCTTACACATTTCTTCGTGCGTTTGTCTACTCCATTAGTTAAGGCTTGCTTTCCCTTTGCCTTAAAAGGAAATAGTTTCTCTGTTAAAAGCCTTGCATGATACATATATGTGTGTGTGTGTATTGCATAATACCATGTCATTAAAATGACTAAGAGCGGCTTAGTCATAAAATGTTTAAATAGAAATACAAAGTTAATGTATGAGCAAGCAGTATATAGATCCAACTTCATAAGAACAATATCAAAATATCAATTAATAATTTAGATGAAATGCTTTCCTATAATTATATTACAATCTTAACAACACTTATGAAACTGGTAAAAGCAGTAAACATTTGTCTTGATTTTTTAGGTACCGTAACAAAGACAAATGATTCAACATCACTTCAAAATCCCTTTATGTCTAAATTTCACTCTAAAACATTTTCTTATAAAACAGATGTATCTAAATTAGAGAGAACTTTTATACATCTATCATGATCATTGTCATTTGTAACAGCTACCTAAAATAATTTAAACAGGAAACGATTTAGGATGCTATATGTTGGTGCTACATGTTCACTTGTAGCAACAAGCCGTAACTAGGGCATTTTATATGATTGATGGCACATGAATTAAATCGCACCCCTAACCATGCATTTCGTTCCTCTGTTGATGCACGAGGCCGCCGTATCTCTACTCGGTACCCGCAGCAGTGGAATTCAATAACATTGATGCATTGCCTATCAAAGAGTATGCGATAATGCAGTGTGGAGTATTCGATGATAACACGAATTACTTGAGACACATCTGGGATAATGAACTCTCAGACTTTTTTCCCCTGTTCTTACTCTCTTCAGTTGTCTTTTTGGAATCATGTAAAAATACAGATAAAGTTTAACTGATTGGAATAACAATATCATTATGTATATCAGTTTTTGGTATAGCAGTGAAACAACCCAGCTTTGTATTGTAGCTGTTCAATTGATATCACAGTGTTTATTATTATCATATTCTTCTCTTAGAAAAGTTAATAACAAAATAACACAGACAAAATGGAGAATAAACGAAAATATTATTCTAACACACAATCAATAAAACGAGGCACAATATAAAAAAGTAAATATGAATAAAAAAAATAAAGTTTTCGACCAATAAAGGAGAATATGACCAGATCTTCCGGACCGCAGCCGTCTTCTATTGAATCAACGAAATCTAGGTTAATATGTCATGTATCCAAATTAAAAACAAGAGATAAGGACGTCATGAAATCAACGAGCGTAGAGCAAAAGGAAACAAAGCAATCCCGAGCGGTTTCTGTATGTCGATCATTAAACTAACCCATGGTGTTTACCAACCTGTAACTATTACGCTGTAGGTAACGATCGAGGCGTAAGTGGCAGGTGCCTGAGTTATGATGCAAACAATGATTTGTATCAAATTGTGTATAAATAATGACGATTGTTTATATTGGAAAGTGTTCTGGTTTTGTTCATACACGTCTCTTCGGCTATTTGTATACAAATAGTAGTGATATCCGATATCTTCTCGGAGAAATCTTCCGAATGCGCTGTTAATTTGAATCAAGAAGAACAAATCCACGTTATTTCAAATATATGTGTGCAAGCCGGGTGCATGTTCAGAGACTGAAGCTTGTTTGCTGCAATAGTTTGACTCGTAAAGAGAAATAAAAATTAATGTTGTAGTTAAAATGTCATTTATTGAATGACTGGTAAATTATGTACATGTGTTTCCAGGCTTATTTGAATTCGTACTAGCAAACAAATAATGTACATGTGTTTCTAGGTTTATTTGAATTCGTACTAGCAAACAAATAATGTACATGTGTTTCTAGGTTTATTTGAATTCGTAATAGCAAACAAATACTGGACATGCGTTTCAAGGTTTGTTGAATTCGTACTAGCAAACAAATGCTGGACATGCGTTTCAAGGTTTGTTGAATTCGTACTAGCAAACAAATGCTGGACATGCGTTTCAAGGTTTATTTGAATTCGAACTACTATACAAAAACTGTACATCCTCCAGGTTTGTTTTAATTAGTACTAGCAAACAAATACTGTGCATGCGTTTCAAGGTTTGTTGAATTCGTACTAGCAAACAAATACTGGACATGCGTTTCAAGGTTTGTTGAATTCGTACTATCATACAAATACTGTACATGTGTTTCTAGGTTTATTTGAATTCGTACTACTATACAAAAACTGTACATCCTCCAGGTTTGTTTTAATTAGTACTAGCAAACAAATACTGTGCATGCGTTTCAAGGTTTGTTGAATTCGTACTAGCAAACAAATACTGGACATGCGTTTCAAGGTTTGTTGAATTCGTACTATCATACAAATACTGTACATGTGTTTCTAGGTTTATTTGAATTCGTACTACTATACAAAAACTGTACATCCTCCAGGTTTGTTTTAATTAGTACTAGCATACAAATACTGTGTGTATATGTGTTTCCAAGTTTATTTGTATTCGTACTAGCATACAAAAACTGTATATGTGTTTCCAGGTTTATTTGTATTCGTAATAGCATACCGTACTGTATATGTGTTTCTAGGTTTATTTGAATTCGTAATAGCATACCGTACTGTATATGTGTTTCTAGGTTTATTTGAATTCGTACTAGCATACCGTACTGTATATGTGTTTCTAGGTTTATTTGTATTCGTAATAGCATACCGTACTGTATATGTGTTTCTAGGTTTATTTGAATTCGTACTAGCATACCGTACTGTATATGTGTTTCTAGGTTTATTTGAATTCGTACTAGCATACCGTACTGTATATGTGTTTCTAGGTTTATTTGTATTCGTAATAGCATACCGTACTGTATATGTGTTTCTAGGTTTATTTGAATTCGTACTAGCATACCATTTAAATTTTGTGTTAATTTAAGTTTATACAAGCACATGTCCTCTACAATCTTGAGTTTCTTTAACTCCTAATCTAACGTCAGATTATTATATATTGTAAGGTCATACGGGACTTATAATGTTTTTTGGAAGGGAATTTTCACGTTAATGTTACAAATGTACAACTTCATATATCTATGTAAATAGGTCTTATATATAATAAGCCGGAGAGTTAACCTTCGGTAACGTTTGTTCAGCAGTAATTAGATGATGTCATTATGCATGAATATTAAGTATGTTGTTAGTAATCACGTGACTATAGTGACCAATGGTCAAGAGTTTAGGTGACGCTAATTTCAGTCTTTGTCTAGCAGTTGAGGAGGCTGGTGGAATTACGTTCATGTTTCTTTTGACGACTGTGTTTTACACGATTAACATTACTTCCAGTGTTTACTACACAGACTACTTGTTTATACAGACAATTTAGAATCACTACGTATCTTCACGATGATCTGCTATCCTGCAAGATAGTTTTGCGAACTTTTAAACTTTCAAGAACAGCTATTTCGGACCGTTCGTAGGGGCTTACGTAGTCTTCCCCGTCATTTCGTTGTGAGTGGATCAATATTTTGATAATCTTCATAGCATATTGAAAGAACTTTCACATGTTTGGACTATTTTTCGGTTAAAAATAACAATTTGGGACACAGTTAAACACAGACCGAAGTCAGCAGCCGTAGCAGCGACATGGGACCCAAACAAAGGGGAACCAGAATATCTACTCGTGCTGTGCCTTACGATCTCGATCTCCCGAAAAATTGGACCAACCAATTCGGATTTATATGCAAACATGTACAACCCTGCACCTATGGGGATTTCCCAGGGGCTGCGGTTATCACTATGGATTGGAAATTACCAAGTTAATTCCAAATTTACCTTAAGGAATAATCCTACAGAGTAGCCCCTAAGAATGCCAAAAAATTATAATGTGTTGATACATGAAAGTAGAGCTTTTCAATAAATGTAACTTTTAGAGCTAATGTGACTTGTGTTATTGTATAAAGTACTGTATATGTGTTTCTAGGTTTATTTGAATTCGTACTAGCATACCGTACTGTATATGTGTTTCTAGGTTTATTTGTATTCGTAATAGCATACCGTACTGTATATGTGTTTCTAGGTTTATTTGAATTCGTACTAGCATACCGTACTGTATATGTGTTTCTAGGTTTATTTGAATTCGTACTAGCATACCGTACTGTATATGTGTTTCTAGTTTTATTTGTATTCGTACTAGCATACCGTACTGTATGTGTTTCTAGGTTTATTTGAATTTGTACTAGCATATCGTACTGTATATGTGTTTCTAGGTTTATTTGAATTCGTACTAGCATACCGTACTGTATATGTGTTTCTAGTTTTATTTGTATTCGTACTAGCATACCGTACTGTATGTGTTTCTAGGTTTATTTGAATTCGTACTAGCATATCGTACTGTATATGTGTTTCTAGGTTTATTTGAATTCGTACTAGCATACCGTACTGTATATGTGTTTCTAGGTTTATTTGAATTCGTACTAGCATACCGTACTGTATATGTGTTTCATCAATTCACATTCTTTAGTTCATTTATATGTGCCGTACACTGTGTAATCAATAGAACTTTTAGTGATAAAAAGTGAAAATATCATAACAGTCTCCTCATTGTTAATACTCCACACGCCAAATCGTGATGTAGTTTATGGAACACTAATAATTGCTATGTTATCTGTATGTCCTCGGTCCCATTATCTCCTGCGCTTCACGTCCCACCCTTGTCGACTATCCACCTACCCGCCAGGGTTAGCAGGGATACGAGTACCAGCGTTGACGCGTCCTCCCGATATATGGTAATTCGTCTTATCAGCGTAAACAGGGAACATAATCGATCATATTGCACCATCGATCTCTTACTTTGCTTTGCATAATACAGCCTATGAGATTGACATACAGAACACCATCACTCTTAGATCTGACATATTTTACTGGAATGGTTTGCAAAATCGTGTTATATCTTATGTGCCACTTTATACTGCTTCTTTTAAAATTAAACTGTGATGTGTACACATGTTAACGCGGACTAACAGAAAATAATATAATGCTGGAAGTGGATTAGAAAGAAGATATTAACGTCATCAAAGTAATAATACAGTTCCAGCTCATGTTATCCTACAAACAAACAAACAGTTCAATTTCCTTCGTAAATTCTATTTCAAGATGCACTGTGATCCCACTTACTGAATTCCAATAATAACGCCCACGTATAAGACGTATTAGAAGTCTACTTTATTGACCTTTGTATGTGGGTTTAACATAACCATCAGCTATATAAGATTACACTTCTATCAAATTTGATCTTAAGTTAAGAGATATAAAATGTAATATCCTCTTGGCCCGTAGCATGCTGTGATACATATATGCACTTGTACCAGTGTGTCGTGCCTGTGCCATCCGCTTATAGGTAAGGGTTGTTGTTCGTGCCCCAACTAGTTTCTAATTAAGACACTGGGGCTTACGACAAAGAAGTACTCTGTCATCATTAAGTAATACTTCTCTCTTGTTTGTGTTCTTCTACAGTTAAAAACCTAATACGTTACGGAAATCGATCAGTACGTCATTAACGACATTAAATAGGCGCTTGTTCTGTCTGCACTGGACAACAATTATGGACGACCGATGACGTCATAGCAACATGCTCCGGGTTAATCATTTCTCACATGCGTAGGCTACAGACACTTGTCGTTACCTGACAACTTTTTTTGTTGTCGTGTATCCATGTGTACATATGATAAATATATTATTTTGGAAGTATCAGTAGAGGTAGTTCTGTTCATTTGATATAGATGTTCTGTTGTTTAAAGAATCCTGTTGTCAGGATATTGTGATCCCCTTCTGGCAGTTTTGATATATAACGATTGTTAAACTTTTAATTGTGTTGCATTGATGAGGGTATAGCACATCCTCTGTTTTTGGTAGACATTATAAATAGAAAGTTGTTTTTAAGTTACAGATCTTAGGTACACGCATTTTGAAACGTAACATGCTGGTTTTTCTCGAGGTGAAAATTACTTCATGGCAATAACACGAATGACATCTGTAAACATTAATATCAGTTTATCGTTATACCTATGACAACTAATGCCTGGTTATTTGTTTCAGTATATGAATTCATCGTCTCATCACCTACTACAGCGAGAAGACTAGAGAGCGATCAAATACAGACACAACAAATACTGAACAAACAGCATATGGAATCCATTCTAACGAACATTCCGGAGAAAATAAACTTGTCTTTCCGGAATTATCTTCGAGGCCTGGAAAATTGGACTCGGAGTCCTATGAAGATTGTACAAAAATTAGAGCAACTTATTCAGACTAGTACAGGGAGTAACAAGTATCCACACTATCCGTCTATAGACAGTAACAAGTATCCACACTATCCGTCTATAGACAGAAACCTCACCTCAAGCAGAACAGATCATCTGATTGACAGAATGAGTGTGTTACTTAGCGTTCTGCTTCGTGAACTTCACAGACATGGGTCCAACAAGCATACCACTATACCGCAATCTGACATCAACAGAACCCATCCGAGTGAGAAATGCGAACGGACTAAACGCGAATTGCCTTCATATCTAAATAATGGCACCTCTTTAAAACATGCACAAACGGATGAATATCAAAATGCATCACTTACTGAAAAACAAAACGTTTCTGGTCAGTTTGATGACAACGAAAGAATAACAATACTGCCATTGACTGAATCCGTTGACGGAAATGAAAGCACTTCAACGGCAACGAGTGAGGTTACCACTAATCGAAGAAGAGTGAAAATTGTCCGGAAGTCACGTCGTCGTGCATACAGGTCACGAGTCATCACTCCAAAACGTAAAAAGAAGCCAGAATGCCAGACAATACTAGCATGCATCCACCCCTACATATCGTACCTGGCAGGAACCATTATGTTCATCCTCGTTGTGTACCTCATCATAGTGTTCGGTAAATGTGTATGTGACGACTCCTTCTAGAATCCATTATGTAATTTAGATATGCAATGACAACATGTATCAACAATTACGTAGATGTAGACATAATCGAGTACGCCCGGCTATAATCTGGTATCCTTCATCAGTATATATATATGACAGAAACCATCGAGTTATGACGAGTGATGGACCGGAAGTACATAAACTAGAGACATCTACAAAGTATACACACTTACAACATAGCAATAACGTATAGTGTGTATGTTTTTTTTATACTCTTGCGTAAATGAGATATATGTATTTTATATCTGAAAGTTATGCAAAAACAAACAAAGTTGTAATAGGTGATTTCCGTGATTTTTTGTGTGTCTGATAAATAAACTTTCGTAGGTGAACCGTAATTGGTCATGTTACTCGTGGTAACTGCTATGTGTCTGTAGGTCAGCAAATAAGTTTGTCATAACGCTATGATTAATTGAAATAGCTTAGTAATGACATGTTATTTTCATGAATGATATACTTCGCAAATTGGTTAAGATCTTAATTTTTTTTTGTATTGGTGACTCATTAGCAAATCAAACTTTTGCACGAATATTGATTACATAAACAGTAACATCCGATTATCTCCATCATTATTTCTAAAAAAATCAGACTTGATTTGTAGCAGGAAGTACCATTAATTTGCCAAACGTTCTTGAATGTATCCGGTATTCTGACCGAATGACACTTGTTTTTATTTTTTATGAACTATTTTCGTCTATACTCGGGGCACTCCTCATAATAAAACACTTCCAATAGCCTAACCAGCAATATAGTCCTGATAGAGTTTTGATTAAATGGCAATGTTTTAAAACCCGGTGAAAGCCAACATGTACAGGAAATCAGTGACTGACGTATTGTATTCAATATCATACGAAGGTAAATTAATTTAAATTTTCAATACAAATTCTAATTTGTGCTTATAATTACGATAAATCCTCGGTAAACCGTAATGAATTGTTTTATATACACTGAATAAGGTCTGGACATGTCGTGTGATCCTGATTAATCACGTGACTAAATACTATGTTCGTAGTGTCACTCTCAATACTTAATTTTAGAAAATGTGTTCATTTCTCCTATCCTAATCTCAATAATAGTAATGTTGTCCTCTTTTCTTAAAATTATGTAAACCGTAGATCACTTTGTGCATTTTCTTACTTTTTACACAGCGTAGCACTCTTACATCTAATCAATAGAATTATTTGTGAACCTCCAAAAAACTAAGTTTGAAAGATCGACGGGAACTTCGTTCTGTGCAACAGTTTATTGGTACATATAGGACTCTTTCTCACATTGGGTTTGCCATGCTTTTCCTTCCTGACGATACGTCTTTAGATATCGCCATGAATTATATCCTATCATTCTGGAGTAGACTGTTTTTATATTGTTTACTTCTGTCCGGGATTGACAGTTTGTTGATAATTAAGACGACGCTTATTGGCTTTGATTGTCGGCAGACAGGCAGTGCTGAATTATCACCAGACACACAGAGAGAAATATGGAGTTGATGATCGCCGTACAGACAGTGCTGAATTATCACCATACAAACAGAGAGAAATATGGAGTTGATGATCGCCGTACAGACAGTGCTGAATTATCACCAGACAAACAGAGAGAAATATGGAGTTGATGATCGATGTACAGGCAGTGCTGAATTATCACCAGACAAACAGAGAGAAATATGGAGTGGATGATCATTGTACAGACAGTGCTGAATTATCACCAGACAAACAGAGAGAAATATGGAGTGGATGATCATTGTACAGGCAGTGCTGAATTATCACCAGACAAACAGAGAGAAATATGGAGTTGATGATCGATGTACAGGCAGTGCTGAATTATCACCAGACAAACAGAGAGAAATATGGAGTGGATGATCATTGTACAGACAGTGCTGAATTATCACCAGACAAACAGAGAGAAATATGGAGTGGATGATCATTGTACAGGCAGTGCTGAATTATCACCAGACAAACAGAGAGAAATATGGAGTTGATGAATCACCAGACAAACAGAGAAATATGGAGTTGATGATCACTGTACAGGCAGTGCTGAATTATCACCAGACAAACAGAGAGAAATATGGAGTTGATGATCGCCGTACAGACAGTGCTGAATTATCACCAGACAAACAGAGAGAAATATGGAGTTGATGATCGCCGTACAGACAGTGCTGAATTATCACCAGACAAACAGAGAGAAATATGGAGTTGATGATCGCCGTACAGACAGTGCTGAATTATCACCAGACAAACAGAGAAATATGGAGTTGATGATCGATGTACAGACAGGCAGTGCTGAATTATCACCAGACAAACAGAGAGAAATATGGAGTTGATGATCACTGTACAGGCAGTACTTAATTATCACCAGACAAACAGAGAGAAATATGGAGTTGATGATCGCCGTACAGACAGTGCTGAATTATCACCAGACAAACAGAGAGAAATATGGAGTTGATGATCGCCGTACAGACAGTGCTGAATTATCACCAGACAAACAGAGAGAAATATGGAGTTGATGATCGCCGTACAGACAGTGCTGAATTATCACCAGACAAACAGAGAAATATGGAGTTGATGATCGATGTACAGACAGGCAGTGCTGAATTATCACCAGACAAACAGAGAGAAATATGGAGTTGATGATCACTGTACAGGCAGTACTTAATTATCACCAGACAAACAGAGAGAAATACGGAGTTGATGAATCACCAGACAAACAGAGAGAAGTATGGAGTTGATGATCACTGTACAGCTTCTTTAGTGTGATTCAGGTTTATCATGATAAAGGAATATATAGTGTATAACATTGAAGTAACAAGCAGAGTTTGGTAGGTGCGGTTATTAATATGGGACCATATTTAGATATTCCTGGCAAAACGAAAACATTTAGATAGGTATTTTCCAGCTATGAAATACAGTAGATGAAAATGTGTTGTCAATGAATGTCTTTCATATTGTACAAAATAGTTTATATATGTTTATACATTATGCAAATACTGCAACGATTGTTAATACAGGATATAGATAGCTTGTTTGACTCTGTTTTTGTATGAACAGTGAAATCCAATGTATAGATTACGATAGGGACATATCAGTATAGATTTGCTGTGCACAATTTATCTGAATCATGTGATAATAAAATTTTGTAGAGTTCATTTTAGTGTTTGGTGTTAGAACGGAACTAATGATTTCAGATGATATCTATGATGAGAGTAAAGCGACCTAAACATTTCCTAATTTTGACTTTTTATTATGATCAGGTGTATACTGTATCAAATGGTCTGATATCAATATCCCAATTTCTGTGTCAAAAACTCCTATAGGTGTATAGGGGTATAGAATGTCCTTTATATATATATATTTTTTTTTTTTTTATTTCCAATTGGTTCTTTTTGCTGTTTGTTAACTTTAATTTCGATTTCAATTTTGTTGGTATTATATGATGCTGCAGTATTTCGTTTTTAAATGTAACTGCCTTACAACATCTCTCACTTGGTCTGGCCCTGCATTTTACCCAAACTACAAGCGCTCGCTCGAACTACATGTAGAATAGACAGATAGATGTTCGTTATTTGCTTAAACATATTGATAGAAAACTATAGTTCACCTTTACTCGCCCCAAGGCTACAGAGATCATGATAGTTGGTTTGTTTAATGAAGATAAAATACGTCTGAATGCCGCCGAAGTTGTAGATGTAGGGTCAGTTATCGATAAGGCATGTGACTTTATATATGTATAACTGTTTTCAAAACACTATTTAAGTGATATACAGAAAATTCTCATTCTCACTCCGCCAACGATAAGGACCTTAATGACAAATCATGCGATAGCATGAACATGTATTATCAGACACCTTGCAACCAAACGTACACATAATATATATAAGTGTTATATTAATGATTATGTTTTTCTTATCTTTTATCCGAAGATATCGGGTATCGGACGACGCCATATCAACACATGTTTGACAGTCTAATACTCTCATTGAAATGATACCACTGTGTTGACGCTGAACTTTATAAAAACCTAAAAACCAATGAGTCGCAGGATATTTCCAATTTACTGGACACAGCGGTTGAGGAAACGCACACTAAATCACATCATTTTGACAGCATATTTACTGGTTCCTGAAACAAGAAGTTGTAACCACAAGGATTGTCAATGAACGATTTACACGGAAAGTGCTGTCGATCAGTTTTTGTTGAACGGGCTATCACTAGCCAAGAACGGCCGGTGTACGAGATGCATGGCTGTGGTGAAGGTGTGTGGTTTGGGATGCTGTGGTATATTCGTGTTTGCCTCCGTGTGATACAAAGGAAGAGATGCAAAGTGTATAGTGCTATCTGACTGAAGCATGCCGTCGAAGACACTCAGCAAGTCTCCCCATTCGGTCAAATTATTTAAGCATTGATGTCAATTTTTTTTAGTTTCATCGGGGTATTTACCATGAAAACAAAGAAAAATTAATTATACTGACAAGAACCGAGCCAGTCGTCTCACTCACAAAAATGCATGTTGAACACTAAATAGGAATAGCAGCAACCATTCATATATACTCTAGTATGTTTCGGCGAGGGGATAGAACCCAAAGCCTTCCTCAAGGGGGCGCACGCTCATTTTCAGGCCGAAAGTGAGGCAGTATCAAGGGAGACATCCGGAGGAATGAAGTTGATAGAAAGACGAGAAAAGATAAGATCCCAAATTTAGTCGCCTCTTGCGATCATGCAATGGGGGCAGCAGGTATAATTCTTACATCCTACCTTAAGGGCATAGTTTGTTTTGAAATAGATAAGGAATATAGGAACAACACCTGATATGGAAGGAGAGGTCTTCGTCTTCATTGACGACACAGTTCATATGATTATATATCAAATATAGGACAGTAACAGCAAAACAAGAATGCAACCAAGCGCCAAATTGAACTTTATATTACGCAAAGATATCCGGATGACGACCGCAAAATTTTCTGAGATTGTATAATCTCTAGAAAAAAAGTCTTCATTGCAGTGTGGAAAAATAATTTGCTAATCAGAAATTGTAAATCAACAATCCAAACACGGGCCTGCATTAGCTGTTAAGCTTATTAAAACGACCAAAGTGTAAACTTCACAATCCATTAAGAAATGAAATCGTTAGTATGACGGCTAATCCTACACTTACTAAGTTCGCGTGTACCGGCGGAACATTTTAATCCTTGCCGCGAGAAAATGATAATAAAACAACATATTTCTTTACGTCTAGGCTAACGGATAAGTAAATGACTAATTGGTCGCGATAGGCTACGAAAGTTCAGTACAGATTGTTAAATTAATCGTCCAGGTTGGAGTTTACCTGACATTGAAATGTGGGGACATCCAGTGTTACTCACTTACTGTACTACTCAATCAAGCGGTTGCGATGCGACCAAAACTGATATATTTAGAAAAACAAATCGAGGTCATAAACCGTACAATAGATCGACTCTATAAAACAATTTCATGCATATAACATGTTTTTTTCATGATATTGAATATTTGTAAAGGTCTCCAGCGGAAAGTTGAAATCGACTGCATTCCACATTTTCATTATTACTCAACCAAGGTAGGATAAACTGCTTTCATTGTGAATATATTGCATTCCTTTTAGAATTAAAAACTATAGTATCTTTACGAGCTGATATACATCACATTTGCCGTAGAAGAACGTCTCCGTGATTTTATGGAATTCGCTACATTTTATCTTGATAGCACAACAGCAAAAACATCAAACGTGATTTTGATCTCTTCTGCTCGTTTTTATGTTAACAACCTCATTAAACAGAAACGAATAAAAGTTTATGAGATGTTATTTTTAGACATGCCAGGTTTCAAGACATATTGGAAATTCAGGGTCAACAATGATGTGTACGTTAAATGTTACATTGTATATAAATGCTACACTGTACGTACACTGGTAGTATATTTGTAACTATCTGGATCACAAAGATACATTGTACATATACTCGACACGTTAACATACGACAAACAAAACCGTCACACGTTATACATGTACAGGTACAGGGTTTTCGTCATAACCGATTCGTATTAAGTGGGTAAACAATATACAATTATTGCCCTTGTTCCGGGTTGACATGAATATTTGACCACCCGAGAGGTGTCATGTCACCCGAGGGCGTAGCCCGAGGGTGACATGACACCTCAAGGGTGGGCAAATATTCATGTCAACTCGGAACAAGGGCAGTAATTGTTTTATTATACCGAAAAAAACATAAGTGAATTAATTTTGGTATCAATAAGTTTATTAATTACTATCAACAGTTTTTAAGAAAAGTTTTTAAGAGGTACCCCATCGTCTTTCTGGACCCGGCATAAAATTCTCCCAGTTGAACTTTCAATGTATGGACGTCGAAGTTTTCACAATCCTTTGGTCTAGGCCTACCTGTTGCAGATAGGAAATGTCTAAAGGAATCCACGGCCACATTGATGACCCTTTTGGTGTTTTTAGAATCCTTTTCTTGCAATAATTTCGCCAATTCCTCCTCTGTTGGCAGACGATAGCGTCCGCCGGCAGCCATTGTTGTTGTCAAGCAGAATACTCGGAACTTCTCTGATTCGACTACTTTTGAAGACGTTACGGAAGAGAGTTCCGAGTTGGGGCTCACGAGAGGGTGACATAACGATTTTGGAGGGCTCACGAGAGGGTGACATAACGAATGTTTTTAATCACGTGACATGGTTTTCACTAATCAGAAGCTGTGATACAAGTCTGAGGTATAATAATATAAGCATATTGCACACGGTTTGCAGGGGATTTGATTTTCATTAAAGCGATTTTTTGTATTATCAGAGTTCGTATTAAGTGGGTTGGACTGTATATCTGATTTAATATCTTATAATAAAGACTACGTGTAGCATCACCACCTCTAAATACGACTAAGTATATAGTAACTACTAGAAAGTAGATCAACATCTCCGACTTAATGTCTCGTAAGTGTAACTACGACTTGATATACTGACTATGAGTTGATATACTGACTATAAGTTGATATATCGTTTGTACTTGTATTTCGTGTCTACGGCTTGATATACTGACTATGACTTGATATACTGACTATGACTTGATAAACTATGACTTGATATATTGACTATGACTTGATATACTGACTATGACTTGATATACTGACTGACTTGATATACTGACCCACTTGATATATTGACTATGACTTGATATATTGACCCACTTGATATACTGACTATGACTTGATAAACTATGACTTGATATACTGACTATGACTTGATATACTGACTATGACTTGATATACTGACTATGACTTGATATACTGACTATGACTTGATATACTGACAATGACTTGATATCTCGTACTTGTGACTACGACTTGTATTTCGTGTCTATTGACCCACTTGATATACTGACTATGACTTGATATACTGACTATGACTTGATATACTGACTGACTTGATATACTGACTTTGACTTGATATACTATGACTTGATATACTGACTATGACTTGATATACTGACTATGACTTGATATACTGACTTTGACTTGATATACTGACTATGACTTTATATACTGACTGACTTGATATACTGACTGACTTGATATACTGACTATGACTTGATATACTGACTTTGACTTGATATACTGACTATGACTTGATATAATGACTATGACTTGATATACTGACTATGACTTGATATACTGACTATGACTTGATATACTGACTATGACTTGATATCATATACTGACTATGACTTGATATACTGACTATGACTTGATATACTGACTGACTTGATATACTGACTGACTTGATATACTGACTATGACTTGATATACTGAATATGACTTGATATACTGAATATGACTTGATATACTGACTATGACTTGATATACTGACTATGACTTGATATACTGACTATGACTTGATATACTGACTTTGACTTGATATACTGACTATGACTTGATATACTGACCCACTTGATATACTGACTATGACTTGATATACTGACTATGACTTGATATACTGACTATGACTTGATATACTGACTATGACTTGATATACTGACTATGACTTGATATACTGACTATGATTTGATATACTGACTATGAGTTGATATACTGACTATGACTTGACATAATGACTGACTTGATATACTGACTATGACTGGATATACTGACTGTGACTTGATATACTGACTATGACTTGATATACTGACTGACTTTGTATACTGACTGACTTTGTATACTGACTATGACTTGATATATTGACTTTGACTTGATATACTGACTATGACTTGATATACTGACTATGACTTGATATCATATACTGACTATGACTTGATATACTGACTGACTTGATATACTGACTGACTTGATATACTGACTATGACTTGATATACTGACAATGACTTGATATACTGACTATGACTTGATATACTGACTATGACTTGATATACTGATTATGACTTGATATACTGACTATGACTTGATATCATATACTGACTATGACTTGATATACTGACTATGACTTGATATACTGCATATGACTTGATATACTGATT
This sequence comes from Pecten maximus, assembly GCF_902652985.1. Taxonomy (NCBI): domain Eukaryota; kingdom Metazoa; phylum Mollusca; class Bivalvia; order Pectinida; family Pectinidae; genus Pecten; species Pecten maximus. The sequence continues at coordinate 46,854,031 of NC_047017.1, forward strand.
ATGACTTGATATACTGACTATGACTTGATATACTGACTGACTTGATATACTGACTGACTTGATATACTGACTATGACTTGATATACTGAATATGGCTTGATATACTGACTATGACTTGATATACTGACTATGACTTGATATACTGACTATGACTTGATATACTGACTATGACTTGATATACTGACTATGACTTGATATACTGACCCACTTGATATACTGATTATGACTTGATATACTGACTATGACTTGATATACTGACTGACTTGATATACTGACTATGACTTGATATACTGACTATGACTTGATATACTGACTACGACTTGATATACTGACTATGACTTGATATACTGACTAACTTGATATACTGACTGACTTGATATACTGACTATGACTTGATATACTGAATATGACTTGATATACTGACTATGACTTGATATACTGACTATGACTTGATATACTGACTATGACTTGATATACTGACTATGACTTGATATACTGACTATGACTTGATATACTGACTATGACTTGATATACTGACTATGACTTGATATACTGACTATGACTTGATATCTGACTTTGACTTGATATACTGACTATGACTTGATATACTGACCCACTTGATATACTGACTATGACTTGATATACTGACTATGACTTGATATACTGACTATGACTTGATATACTGACTATGACTTGATATACTGACTGACTTGATATACTGACTATGACTTGATATACTGACTATGACTTGATATACTGACTATGACTTGATATACTGACTATGACTTGATATACTGACTATGACTTGATAAACTGACTATGACTTGATATACTGACTATGACTTGATATACTGACTATGACTTGATATACCGACTGACTTGATATACTGACTATGACTTGATATACTGACTATGACTTGATATACTGACTTTGACTTGATATAATGACTGACTTGATATACTGACTATGACTTTATATACTGACTGACTTGATATACTGACTGACTTGATATACTGAATATGACTTGATATACTGACTATGACTTGATATACTGACTGACTTGATATACTGACTATGACTTGATATACTGAATATGACTTGATATACTGACTATGACTTGATATACTGACTATGACTTGATATACTGACTATGACTTGATAAACTGACTATGACTTGATATACTGACTATGACTTGATATACTGACTATGACTTGATATACTGACCCACTTGATATACTGATTATGACTTGATATACTGACTATGACTTGATATACTGACTGACTTGATATACTGACTATGACTTGATATACTGACTATGACTTGACATACTGACTATGACTTGATATACTGACTATGACTTGATAAACTGACTATGACTTGATATACTGACTGACTTGATATCTCGTACTTGTGACTACGACTTGTATTTCGTGTCTATGACTTGATATATTGACTATGACTTGATAACTCATCAATATAAATGTACGCGACTTGAAAAAACATGCAAAAATCAATAAATTTATAGCGATTCTGGTTTTGTAATTTCTTTATTAACGTGAAAAAATGTATAATTAAACTATTTACACCGTGTTAAAGCATCGTGTTAAAGCATCACTAAACATAACAACAGTATTTCGTATAACTACGAGTTGATATATTGCATCGGTCTCTTTTAATACATTTAACTCCTAGTTATGATTTGATGTCTTGCAGCTTCGACTAATGCAAAATATAATACACGAAACTACGACTTAATATCTCAATATGATATTAACGACTTGATATTTAGTATCTTGACTGTCATTGATGACAATCTCAAGCATTCGAGGAGCTGGACTTTTTTCTGTTGGTCCTCATTACTATTCTTGCCAGGCCCCTCCCGTAAAGGCACGCCGAATTGGTGTGGTCAACAATAGCGTCGGCTGATATGAGTGTGGCGTGAGGTCATCTAAGTCAATTAGTCAATGATTTTGAAAAGCTCGTCCATTTCACAAATAACAGCTGTCCCTGAAACATCAACAAAGTCTTTCATTTCCACTGGAACGACGACATATCAAGAATGCTAAGCTGTTCTTGTGGAATGAACGCAGCTTTAAACGGGAGTGTTGATATGCCAAAGTTTACAAACAAAACTGCCCGTGTTGACATAGATTACGACGGTTTTATATTGCTGATGGCAAACATAATGGCCGAACTCTACATACAGCGCTCATCTTAACTGTTATCAGCATCTGTTATTCCAACAATGATTCGTGTGCGCGTGGACAAAATCTCGGAACAGTTCTGGCGATGCCTGAAGTACTTTACATGACAAACAAACTATGTAGAAAGCTAATTAACACTTCTATACCGGGTTTTTCCCCCGGAATAGTCAAAAGTAGCAACACAACACTTTATACCCTCACTTGTACAGTACATTCGTTAATTTACCATAATGCACATATTGCAGTTAACAATGAGGTATAGTTTTGTATGTAGTATCGCCGCCATTCCGTACTGAAAGGACGATGGTTAAGGCCTAAGTACAATTAGTTTTCAGATTCCGTGTACGTTGTACCCTGTATACTACACAGAAAAACAGTCTATACTTTCAGTTATACAATACACGATAATTATGCATATCGCTGATTACAAGATTATACGCTTTGACTTCGTAAACATTACGTGTAGTCACGCGAGATTACGAAGTGTTTCTACGAAATGCCGTGCACTCGAGTTATTAACTGTTGGCTACGGCGAACACAAAAAATCTATTCTTATCCTTCGTGCCTCAAAGCTGTGGAGTTGATACATCGAACAGAACAACAATCTTAGACGTTTAGGTTTAGGACTGAAGCGGGGATGTCCTCTCAAGACATCTTTTTTTCTTCTAAAAAGACGCATGTCCCTTTGAAAAAAATACAAGATAAAGAGTGAATCATAAAATATTCAACATAAGCTGGCATTTAAATTTTTGTCTAATTCGAGAGATAATAGTCGTTTTTCATAATTTCATTTGTACATGAATTGTCTTTTACATCAGGCGCCACATCTCTTTATATTTCGGCAATACATGTATGATTGTGTTTGTATCGCTAAGTACATTATATACATGTAAATGTGAAGGTCACGGTTTCATCAATGCTCCTTTTAAGTAAATCCCCAACCTTATAACATATGAAAGCATTATTTGATAATAAGAAAAAGATGTTAATTGAGGAACTCTCCATAAACTCTATAATGAAGGAACTCGCCTTAAACTCTGTAATGAAGGAACTCTCCTTAAATTTTGAAATGTAAGAACGCTCCTTAAATTCTCTAATAAAGGAACTCTCCTTAAATTCTGTAATGAAGGAACTCTTCGTAAACTCTGTAATGAAGGAACTCTCCTTAAATTCTGTAATGAAGGAACTCTTCGTCAACTCTGTAATGAAGGAACTCTCCTTAAATTCTGTAATGAAGGAACTCTTCGTAAACTCTGTAACGAAGGAACTCTTCGTAAACTCTGTAATGAAGGAACTCTCTTTAAACTCTGTAATGAAGGAACTCTCATTACACTCTGTAATGAAGGAACTCTTCGTAAACTCTGTAATGAAGGAACTCTTCGTAAACTCTGTAATGAAGGAACTCTTCGTAAACTCTGTAATGAAGGAACTCTCATTACACTCTCTAATGAAGGAACTCTTCGTAAACTCTGTAATGAAGGAACTCTTCGTAAACTCTGTAATGAAGGAACTCTTCGTAAACTCTGTAATGAAGGAACTCTTCGTAAATTCTGTAATGAAGGGAATCTCCTTAAATTATGTAATGAAGGAACTCTCATTACACTCTGTAATGAAGGAACTCTCATTACACTCTGTAATGAAGGAACTCTCTTTAAACTCTGTAATGAAGGAACTCTTCGTAAATTATGTAATGAAGGAACTCTCCGTAAACTCTGTAATGAAGGAACTCTTCGTAAATTCTGTAATGAAGGAACTCTTCGTAAACTCTGTAATGAAGGAACTCTTCGTAAACTCTGTAATGAAGGAACTCTTCGTAAACTCTGTAATGAAGGAACTCTCATTACACTCTCTAATGAAGGAACTCTTCGTAAACTCTGTAATGAAGGAACTCTTCGTAAATTCTGTAATGAAGGAACTCTTCGTAAACTCTGTAATGAAGGAAATCTCATTACACTCTCTAATGAAGGAACTCTTCGTAAACTCTGTAATGAAGGAACTCTTCGTAAACTCTGTAATGAAGGAACTCTTCGTAAACTCTGTAATGAAGGAACTCTCATTACACTCTGTAATGAAGGAACTCTTCGTAAACTCTGTAATGAAGGAACTCTCCTTAAACTCTGTAATGAAGGAACTCTTCGTAAACTCTGTAATGAAGGAACTCTCATTACACTCTGTAATGAAGGAACTCTTCGTAAACTCTGTAATGAAGGAACTCTTCGTAAATTCTGTAATGAAGGGAATCTCCTTAAATTCTGTAATGAAGGAACTCTCATTACACTCTGTAATGAAGGAACTCTCTTTAAACTCTGTAATGAAGGAACTCTCATTACACTCTGTAATGAAGGAACTCTTCGTAAATTATGTAATGAAGGAACTCTTCGTAAATTCTGTAATGAAGGAACTCTTCGTAAACTCTGTAATGAAGGAACTCTTCGTAAACTCTGTAATGAAGGAACTCTTCGTAAACTCTGTAATGAAGGAACTCTTCGTAAACTCTGTAATGAAGGAACTCTTCGTAAACTCTGTAATGAAGGAACTCTCATTACACTCTGTAATGAAGGAACTCTTCGTAAACTCTGTAATGAAGGAACTCTTCGTAAACTCTGTAATGAAGGAACTCTTCGTAAACTCTGTAATGAAGGAACTCTCATTACACTCTGTAATGAAGGAACTCTTCGTAAACTCTGTAATGAAGGAACTCTTCGTAAACTCTGTAATGAAGGAACTCTCATTACACTCTGTAATGAAGGAACTCTCATTACACTCTGTAATGAAGGAACTCTTCGTAAACTCTGTAATGAAGGAACTCTTCGTAAACTCTGTAATGAAGGAACTCTTCGTAAACTCTGTAATGAAGGAACTCTTCGTAAACTCTGTAATGAAGGAACTCTTCGTAAACTCTGTAATGAAGGAACTCTTCGTAAACTCTGTAATGAAGGAACTCTTCGTAAACTCTGTAATGAAGGAACTCTTCGTAAACTCTGTAATGAAGGAACTCTCATTACACTCTCTAATGAAGGAACTCTTCGTAAACTCTGTAATGAAGGAACTCTTCGTAAACTCTGTAATGAAGGAACTCTTCGTAAACTCTGTAATGAAGGAACTCTTCGTAAATTCTGTAATGAAGGGAATCTCCTTAAATTCTGTAATGAAGGAACTCTCATTACACTCTGTAATGAAGGAACTCTCTTTAAACTCTGTAATGAAGGAACTCTCATTACACTCTGTAATGAAGGAACTCTTCGTAAACTCTGTAATGAAGGAACTCTTCGTAAACTCTGTAATGAAGGAACTCTTCGTAAACTCTGTAATGAAGGAACTCTTCGTAAATTCTGTAATGAAGGGAATCTCCTTAAATTCTGTAATGAAGGAACTCTCATTACACTCTCTAATGAAGGAACTCTTCGTAAACTCTGTAATGAAGGAACTCTTCGTAAACTCTGTAATGAAGGAACTCTTCATAAACTCTGTAATGAAGGAACTCTCATTACACTCTGTAATGAAGGAACTCTCATTACACTCTGTAATGAAGGAACTCTTCGTAAACTCTGTAATGAAGGAACTCTCCTTAAATCTGTAATAAAGGAACTCTCCGTAAACTCTGTAATGAAGGAACTCTTCGTAAACTCTGTAATGAAGGAACTCTTCGTAAACTCTGTAATGAAGGAACTCTTCGTAAACTCTGTAATGAAGGAACTCTCATTACACTCTGTAATGAAGGAACTCTCATTACACTCTGTAATGAAGGAACTCTTCGTAAACTCTGTAATGAAGGAACTCTTCGTAAACTCTGTAATGAAGGAACTCTTCGTAAACTCTGTAATGAAGGGACTCTTCGTAAACTCTGTAATGAAGGAACTCTTCGTAAATTCTGTAATGAAGGGACTCTTTGTAAACTCTGTAATGAAGGAACTCTTCGTAAACTCTGTAATGAAGGAACTCTCATTACACTCTGTAATGAAGGAACTCTCATTACACTCTGTAATGAAGGAACTCTTCGTAAACTCTGTAATGAAGGAACTCTTCGTAAATTCTGTAATGAAGGAACTCTTCGTAAATTCTGTAATGAAGGGAATCTCCTTAAATTCTGTAATGAAGGAACTCTCATTACACTCTGTAATGAAGGAACTCTTCGTAAACTCTGTAATGAAGGAACTCTTCGTAAACTCTGTAATGAAGGAACTCTCATTACACTCTGTAATGAAGGAACTCTTCGTAAACTCTGTAATGAAGGAACTCTTCGTAAACTCTGTAATGAAGGGAATCTCCTTAAATTCTGTAATGAAGGAACTCTCATTACACTCTGTAATGAAGGAACTCTTCGTAAATTCTGTAATGAAGGAACTCTTCGTAAACTCTGTAATGAAGGAACTCTTCGTAAACTCTGTAATGAAGGAACTCTTCGTAAACTCTGTAATGAAGGAACTCTTCGTAAACTCTGTAATGAAGGAACTCTTCATAAACTCTGTAATGAAGGAACTCTCATTACACTCTGTAATGAAGGAACTCTTCGTAAACTCTGTAATGAAGGAACTCTTCGTAAACTCTGTAATGAAGGAACTCTTCGTAAACTCTGTAATGAAGGAACTCTTCGTAAACTCTGTAATGAAGGAACTCTTCATAAACTCTGTAATGAAGGAACTCGCCTTAAACTCTGTAATGAAGGAACTCTCATTAAACTCTGTAATGAAGGAACTCTTCGTAAATTCTGTAATGAAGGAACTCTTCGTAAACTCTGTAATGAAGGAACTCTCCATAAACTCTGTAATGAAGGAACTCTTCGTAAACTCTGTAATGAAGGAACTCTCCGTAAACTCTGTAATGAAGGAACTCTTCGTAAATTCTGTAATGAAGGAACTCTCATTACACTCTGTAATGAAGGAACTCTTCGTAAACTCTGTAATGAAGGAACTCTTCGTAAACTCTGTAATGAAGGAACTCTTCGTAAACTCTGTAATGAAGGAACTCTTCATAAACTCTGTAATGAAGGAACTCTCATTACACTCTGAAATGAAGGAACTCTTCTTAAACTCTGTAATGAAGGAACTCTTCGTAAACTCTGTAATGAAGGAACTCTTCGTAAACTCTGTAATGAAGGAACTCTTCGTAAACTCTGTAATGAAGGAACTCTTCGTAAACTCTGTAATGAAGGAACTCTTCGTAAACTCTGTAATGAAGGAACTCTTCGTAAACTCTGTAATGAAGGAACTCTTCGTAAACTCTGTAATGAAGGAACTCTTCGTAAACTCTGTAATGAAGGAACTCTTCGTAAATTCTGTAATGAAGGGAATCTCCTTAAATTCTGTAATGAAGGAACTCTCATTACACTCTGTAATGAAGGAACTCTCTTTAAACTCTGTAATGAAGGAACTCTCATTACACTCTGTAATGAAGGAACTCTTCGTAAACTCTGTAATGAAGGAACTCTTCGTAAACTCTGTAATGAAGGAACTCTTCGTAAACTCTGTAATGAAGGAACTCTTCGTAAATTCTGTAATGAAGGGAATCTCCTTAAATTCTGTAATGAAGGAACTCTCATTACACTCTCTAATGAAGGAACTCTTCGTAAACTCTGTAATGAAGGAACTCTTCGTAAACTCTGTAATGAAGGAACTCTTCATAAACTCTGTAATGAAGGAACTCTCATTACACTCTGTAATGAAGGAACTCTCATTACACTCTGTAATGAAGGAACTCTTCGTAAACTCTGTAATGAAGGAACTCTCCTTAAATCTGTAATAAAGGAACTCTCCGTAAACTCTGTAATGAAGGAACTCTTCGTAAACTCTGTAATGAAGGAACTCTTCGTAAACTCTGTAATGAAGGAACTCTTCGTAAACTCTGTAATGAAGGAACTCTCATTACACTCTGTAATGAAGGAACTCTCATTACACTCTGTAATGAAGGAACTCTTCGTAAACTCTGTAATGAAGGAACTCTTCGTAAACTCTGTAATGAAGGAACTCTTCGTAAACTCTGTAATGAAGGGACTCTTCGTAAACTCTGTAATGAAGGAACTCTTCGTAAATTCTGTAATGAAGGGACTCTTTGTAAACTCTGTAATGAAGGAACTCTTCGTAAACTCTGTAATGAAGGAACTCTCATTACACTCTGTAATGAAGGAACTCTCATTACACTCTGTAATGAAGGAACTCTTCGTAAACTCTGTAATGAAGGAACTCTTCGTAAATTCTGTAATGAAGGAACTCTTCGTAAATTCTGTAATGAAGGGAATCTCCTTAAATTCTGTAATGAAGGAACTCTCATTACACTCTGTAATGAAGGAACTCTTCGTAAACTCTGTAATGAAGGAACTCTTCGTAAACTCTGTAATGAAGGAACTCTCATTACACTCTGTAATGAAGGAACTCTTCGTAAACTCTGTAATGAAGGAACTCTTCGTAAACTCTGTAATGAAGGGAATCTCCTTAAATTCTGTAATGAAGGAACTCTCATTACACTCTGTAATGAAGGAACTCTTCGTAAATTCTGTAATGAAGGAACTCTTCGTAAACTCTGTAATGAAGGAACTCTTCGTAAACTCTGTAATGAAGGAACTCTTCGTAAACTCTGTAATGAAGGAACTCTTCGTAAACTCTGTAATGAAGGAACTCTTCATAAACTCTGTAATGAAGGAACTCTCATTACACTCTGTAATGAAGGAACTCTTCGTAAACTCTGTAATGAAGGAACTCTTCGTAAACTCTGTAATGAAGGAACTCTTCGTAAACTCTGTAATGAAGGAACTCTTCGTAAACTCTGTAATGAAGGAACTCTTCATAAACTCTGTAATGAAGGAACTCGCCTTAAACTCTGTAATGAAGGAACTCTCCTTAAACTCTGTAATGAAGGAACTCTCCGTAAATTCTGTAATGAAGGAACTCTTCGTAAACTCTGTAATGAAGGAACTCTCCATAAACTCTGTAATGAAGGAACTCTTCGTAAACTCTGTAATGAAGGAACTCTCCGTAAACTCTGTAATGAAGGAACTCTTCGTAAATTCTGTAATGAAGGAACTCTCATTACACTCTGTAATGAAGGAACTCTTCGTAAACTCTGTAATGAAGGAACTCTTCGTAAACTCTGTAATGAAGGAACTCTTCGTAAACTCTGTAATGAAGGAACTCTTCATAAACTCTGTAATGAAGGAACTCTCATTACACTCTGAAATGAAGGAACTCTTCTTAAACTCTGTAATGAAGGAACTCTTCGTAAACTCTGTAATGAAGGAACTCTTCGTAAACTCTGTAATGAAGGAACTCTTCGTAAACTCTGTAATGAAGGAACTCTCCTTAAATTCTGTAATGAAGGAACTCTCCTTAAACTCTGTAATGAAGGAACTCTTCATAAACTCTGTAATGAAGGGACTCTCCTTAAACTCTGTAATGAAGGAACTCTTCGTAAATTCTGTAATGAAGGAACTCTTCGTAAACTCTGTAATGAAGGAACTCTTCGTAAACTCTGTAATGAAGGAACTCTTCGTAAATTCTGTAATGAAGGAACTCTTCGTAAACTCTGTAATGAAGGAACTCTTCGTAAACTCTGTAATGAAGGAACTCTCCTTAAATTCTGTAATGAAGGAACTCTCCTTAAACTCTGTAATGAAGGAACTCTTCGTAAATTCTGTAATGAAGGAACTCTTCGTAAACTCTGTAATGAAGGAACTCTTCGTAAACTCTGTAATGAAGGAACTCTTCGTAAACTCTGTAATGAAGGAACTCTCCTTAAATTCTGTAATGAAGGAACTCTTCGTAAACTCTGTAATGAAGGAACTCTTCGTAAATTCTGTAATGAAGGAACTCTTCGTAAACTCTGTAATGAAGGAACTCTTCGTAAATTCTGTAATGAAGGAACTCTTCGTAAACTCTGTAATGAAGGAACTCTCATTAAACTCTGTAATGAAGGAACTCTTCGTAAACTCTGTAATGAAGGAACTCTTCGTAAATTCTGTAATGAAGGAACTCTTCGTAAACTCTGTAATGAAGGAACTCTCATTAAACTCTGTAATGAAGGAACTCTTCATAAACTCTGTAATGAAGGAACTCTTCTTAAATTCTGTAATGAAGGAACTCTCCTTAAATTCTGTAATGAAGGAACTCTTCTTAAATTCTGTAATGAAGGAACTCTCATTACACTCTGTAATGAAGGAACTCTCCTTAAACTCTGTAATGAAGGAACTCTTCTTAAATTCTGTAATGAAGGAACTCTTCGTAAACTCTGTAATGAAGGAACTCTCATTACACTCTGTAATGAAGGAACTCTCCTTAAACTCTGTAATGAAGGAACTCTTCTTAAATTCTGTAATGAAGGAACTCTCCTTACACTCTGTAATGAAGGAACATTCCTTAAATTCTGTAATGAAGGATCTCTTCGTAAATTCTGTAATGAAGGAACTCTTCTTAAACTTTGTAATGAAGGAACTCTCCTTAAATTCTGTAATGAAGGAACTCTCCTTAAATTCTGTAATGAAGGAACTCTCCTTAAATTCTGTAATGAAGGAACTCTCCATAAACTCTGTAATGAAGGAACTCTTCGTAAACTCTGTAATGAAGGAACTCTTCGTAAACTCTGTAATGAAGGAACTGTTCGTAAACTCTGTAATGAAGGAACTCGCCTTAAATTCTGTAATGAAGGAACTCTCATTACACTCTGTAATGAAGGAACTCTTCGTAAACTCTGTAATGAAGGAACTCTTCGTAAACTCTGTAATGAAGGAACTCTCATTACACTCTGTAATGAAGGAACTCTTCGTAAACTCTGTAATGAAGGGAATCTCCTTAAATTCTGTAATGAAGGAACTCTCATTACACTCTGTAATGAAGGAACTCTTCGTAAATTCTGTAATGAAGGAACTCTCATTACACTCTGTAATGAAGGAACTCTTCGTAAACTCTGTAATGAAGGAACTCTTCGTAAACTCTGAAATGAAGGAACTCTTCGTAAACTCTGTAATGAAGGAACTCTTCATAAACTCTGTAATGAAGGAACTCTCATTACACTCTGTAATGAAGGAACTCTTCGTAAACTCTGTAATGAAGGAACTCTTCGTAAACTCTGTAATGAAGGAACTCTTCGTAAACTCTGTAATGAAGGAACTCTTCGTAAACTCTGTAATGAAGGAACTCTTCATAAACTCTGTAATGAAGGAACTCGCCTTAAACTCTGTAATGAAGGAACTCTCATTAAACTCTGTAATGAAGGAACTCTTCGTAAATTCTGTAATGAAGGAACTCTTCGTAAACTCTGTAATGAAGGAACTCTCCATAAACTCTGTAATGAAGGAACTCTTCGTAAACTCTGTAATGAAGGAACTCTCCGTAAACTCTGTAATGAAGGAACTCTTCGTAAATTCTGTAATGAAGGAACTCTCATTACACTCTGTAATGAAGGAACTCTTCGTAAACTCTGTAATGAAGGAACTCTTCGTAAACTCTGTAATGAAGGAACTCTTCGTAAACTCTGTAATGAAGGAACTCTTCATAAACTCTGTAATGAAGGAACTCTCATTACACTCTGTAATGAAGGAACTCTCATTACACTCTGTAATGAAGGAACTCTTCGTAAACTCTGTAATGAAGGAACTCTTTGTAAACTCTGTAATGAAGGAACTCTTCGTAAACTCTGTAATGAAGGAACTCTTCGTAAACTCTGTAATGAAGGAACTCTTCGTAAACTCTGTAATGAAGGAACTCTTCGTAAACTCTGTAATGAAGGAACTCTCCTTAAATTCTGTAATGAAGGAACTCTTCGTAAACTCTGTAATGAAGGAACTCTTCGTAAACTCTGTAATGAAGGAACTCTTCGTAAACTCTGTAATGAAGGAACTCTTCGTAAACTCTGTAATGAAGGAACTCTCCTTAAATTCTGTAATGAAGAAACTCTCCTTAAACTCTGTAATGAAGGAACTCTTCGTAAATTCTGTAATGAAGGGACTCTCCTTAAACTCTGTAATGAAGGAACTCTTCGTAAATTCTGTAATGAAGGAACTCTTCGTAAACTCTGTAATGAAGGAACTCTTCGTAAATTCTGTAATGAAGGAACTCTTCGTAAACTCTGTAATGAAGGAACTCTTCATAAACTCTGTAATGAAGGAACTCTTCTTAAACTCTGTAATGAAGGAACTCTCATTAAACTCTGTAATGAAGGAACTCTTCGTAAACTATGTAATGAAGGAACTCTTCGTAAATTCTGTAATGAAGGAACTCTTCGTAAACTCTGTAATGAAGGAACTCTTCATAAACTCTGTAATGAAGGAACTCTTCTTAAATTCTGTAATGAAGGAACTCTCCTTAAATTCTGTAATGAAGGAACTCTCCTTAAATTCTGTAATGAAGGAACTCTCCTTAAATTCTGTAATGAAGGAACTCTCCTTAAACTCTGTAATGAAGGAACTCTTCTTAAATTCTGTAATGAAGGAACTCTCCTTACACTCTGTAATGAAGGAACTTTCCTTAAATTCTGTAATGAAGGATCTCTTCGTAAATTCTGTAATGAAGGAACTGTCCTTAAATTCTGTAATGAAGGGACTCTCCTTAAACTCTGCAATGAAGGAACTCTTCTTAAACTTTGTAATGAAGGAACGCTCCTTAAATTCTGTAATGAAGGAACTCTCCTTAAATTCTGTAATGAAGGAACTACCTTAAATTCTGTAATGAAGGGACTTTTCTTAAATTCTGTAATGAAGGAACTCTCCTTAAATTCTGTAATGAAGGAACTCTCTTTAAACTCTGTAATGAAGGAACTACCTTAAACACTGTAATGAAGGAACCCTCCTTACAGTCTGTAATGAAATAACTCTCCTTAAATTCTGTAATGAAGGAACTCTCCTTAAATTCTGTAATGAAGGAACTCTCCTTAAATTCTGTAATGAAGGAACTCGCCTTAAATTCTCTAATAAAGGAACTCTCCTTAAATTCTGTAATGAAATAACTCTCCTTAAACTCTTAATGCTTTCCTATAGAAATTCTTAAGTAGTGTAATTTTCCTCAGTTAAGGAATATTGAAGAAAATATTTTTTTTGCAAATAATAACATGAATTCATGTTTATTTAAAGTATTTGTTAGTTCCTTTAATTAGTTTCCTGCCATTATTTTAATAAATTGAATTTTTGTGTTATTAATTATATCATCTATCATATATTAATTATGCTTTCTCCATTTTGTATTGCCTCAGCTCTCCCATACATGACATAACCTTCAACCAGTTGAGGTTGGTCTTTTTTTGATATATGGTAGAAGTAGAAAGTATACCTTTTGTTACCCTAATGTACGTACCTCCAAACAAGCACAGGTATAACTGTAGTTACCCTAATGTACGTACCTCCAAACTAACATAGGTATACCTGTAGTTACCCTAATGTACGTACCTCCAAACAAACACAGGTATACCTGTAGTTACCCTAATGTACGTACCTCCAAACAAACACAGGTATATCTGTAGTTACCCTAATGTACGTATCTCCAAACAAACACAGGTACACCTGTAGTTACCCTAATGTACGTACCTCCAAACAAACACAGGTATACCTGTAGTTACCCTAATGTACGTACCTCCAAACAAACACAGGTACACATGTAGTTACCCTAATGTACGTACCTCCAAACAAACACAGGTATACCTGTAGTTACCCTAATGTACGTACCTCCAAACAAACACAGGTATACCTGTACAGTTATCCTAATGTACGTAATGATAAATAAAGCAAATTTAAAATTGAACACTCATGTTCTGCTACTGTTTGAAAATGTATTTGTTTCCATGGCACTTTAATAGCTATCACATTGACAAACAAAACATCAGAAACATATCTTAAAATATTATAATGTTAATCTGCCATCCTTCAACATTAAACTTCATTCAATAGATAGAGGATATTTAATAGTTTGCCGTTTAATATCCAATATATGTTTCAATAATATGGTAGATTTTGAGATAGCACGAGTGAAAATATTAAAAGAAAAACAAAAAACTACCATACGAGTTAGATATATTTGATAGTAAACGACAAACCGTTGAATTTATTTTTTATTTCATTTATAATAATTTAAAATAATAAATGACACTTAAAAACTCAAAATCGTGTTTACTAATTTCTAAAACACAATATGTTAACCACTATTTATGTAAACAGTTTAACTAGTTATAGATATTTAATTTAGTCCAGGAAAACAGTTTCGACAAAACCTTTTATTTTCACTGCTCATCACTGCCAGTGAAAATATAAGTTTGATGAGTTTAATAATGTTTCTACATTTCACAGACAAAAATGTAATAAATACATGTATGGTATACTTTAAGATTCAGGTAAATATGATATGTCGTTGCATCATACATATACTATATACATATACTTATACGTTGTAAGCATTATCTGATTTTTGTGATATTAATTATTTGATATGGTATTCTTATTTACCATTTATATATCGCAGGTTTCCAGGAATGTTACATTTTTAGTATACTATTTATGCTTCCCTATTGAGTTCGATAATTCCATTATATAGGTACAAGTGATCCTAATTAAGTCCCAGATCATTCGAGTTTAGGCTAAAAAATATAAAATCCATGTATAAGAAACATTATATAGGTAAAGCCACCTAAACACTCGTAGTTGATACAAGTTATCCCCCTTACCTCAGTATGGAAAGCCTTACACATTATGACACTAATGTTATCAAATATCTTAATTTGTAAACAATAGTGGTACAGGTATCTTATAACAATAATGGTACAGGTATCTTATAACAAAAATGGTACAGGTATCTTATAACAATAGTGGTACAGGTATCTTATAACAATAATGGTACAGGTATTTAATCAACAATAATGGTACAGGTATCTTATCAAAAATAATGGTACAGGTATCTTATAACAATAATGGTACAGGTATCTTATAACAATAATGGTACAGGTATCTTATAACAATAATGGTACAGGTATCGTATAACAATAAGGTACATGTATCTTATAACAATAGTGGTACAGGTATCTTATAAAAAATAATGGTACAGGTATCTTATAACAATAATGGTACAGGTATCTTATAACAATAACGGTACAGGTATCTTATAACAATAATGGTCCAGGTATCTTATAACAACAATGGTACAGGTAACTTATAACAATAATGGTACAGGTATCTTATAACAATAATGGTACAGGTATCTTATAACAACAATGGTACAGGTATCTTATAACAATAATGGTACAGGTTCTTATTAACAACAGTGGTACAGGTATCTTATCAACAATAATGGTACAGGTATCTTATCAATAATAATGGTACAGGTATCTTATAACAATAATGGTACAGGTATCTTATAACAATAATGGTACAGGTATCTTATAACAATAATGGTACAGGTATCTTATAACAATAATGGTACAGGTATCTTATAACAATAATGGTACAGGTATCTTATAACAAAAATGCTACAGGTATCTTATAACAAAAATGTTACAGGTATCTTATAACAAAAATGTTACAGGTATCTTATAAACAAATATGGTACATGTATCTTATCAACAACAGTGGTACAGGTATCATATAACAATAATGGTACAGGTATCTTATAACAATAATGGTACAGGTATCTTATCAACAACAATGGTACAGGTATCTTATCAACAACAGTGGTACAGGTATCATATAACAATAATGGTTCAGGTATCTTATAACAATAATGATACAGGTATCTTATAACAAAAATGTTACAGGTATCTTATAACAACAATGGTACAGGTATCTTATCAACAACAGTGGTACAGGTATTTCATAACAATAATGGTTCAGGTATCTTATAAACAACAATGGTACAGGTATCTTATAGCAACAATAATGGTACAGGTATCTTATAACAATAATGGTACAGGTATCTTATAACAATAATGGTACAGGTATCTTATAACAATAATGGTACAGGTATCTTATCAACAATAATGGTTCAGGTATCTTATAGCAATAATGATACAGGTATCTTATAACAAAAATGTTACAGGTATCTTATAACAACAATGGTACAGGTATCTTATCAACAACAGTGGTACAGGTATTTCATAACAATAATGGTTCAGGTATCTTATAAACAACAATGGTACAGGTATCTTATAACAATAATGGTACAGGTATCTTATAACAATAATTGTACAGGTATCTTATAACAATAATGGTACAGGTATCTTATAGCAACAATAATGGTACAGGTATCTTATAACAATAATGGTACAGGTATCTTATAACAATAATGGTACAGGTATCTTATAACAATAATGGTACAGGTATCTTATCAACAATAATGGTACAGGTATCTTATAACAATAATGATACAGGTATCTTATAACAATAATGGTACAGGTATCTTATAAACAATGATGGTACAGGTATCTTATAACAATAATGATACAGGTATCTTATAACAATAATGGTACAGGTATCTTATAAACAATAATGATACAGGTATCTTATAACAATAATGGTACAGGTATCGTATAACAATAATGGTACAGGTATCTTATAACAATAATGGTACAGGTATCTTATCAACAATAATGGTACAGGTATCTTATCAACAAATATGGTACAGGTATCTTATAACAATAATGGTACAGGTATCTTATAACAATAGTGGTACAGGTATCTTATAACAATAATGGTACAGGTATCTTATAACAATAGTGGTACAGGTATCTTATAACAATAATGGTACAGGTATCTTATCAACAATAATGGTACAGGTATCTTATAACAATAATGGTACAGGTATCTTATAACAATAATGGTACAGGTATCTTATCAACAATAATGGTACAGGTATCTTATAACAATAATGGTACAGGTATCTTATAACAATAATGGTACAGGTATCTTATAACAATAATGGTACAGGTATCTTATCAACAATAATGGTACAGGTATCTTATCAACAATAATGGTACAGGTATCTTATAACAATAATGGTACAGGTATCTTATAACAATAATGGTACAGGTATCTTATAACAATAATGGTACAGGTATCTTATAACAATAATGGTACAGGTATCTTATAACAATAATGGTACAGGTATCTTATAACAATAATGGTACAGGTATCTTATAACAACAATGGTACAGGTATCTTATCAACAATAATGGTACAGGTATCTTATCAACAATAATGGTACAGGTATCTTATAACAATAATGGTACAGGTATCTTATAACAATAATGGTACAGGTATCTTATAACAATAATGGTACAGGTATCTTATAACAATAATGGTACAGGTATCTTATAACAATAATGGTACAGGTATCTTATCAACAATAATGGTACAGGTATCTTATAACAATAATGGTACAGGTATCTTATAACAATAATGGTACAGGTATCTTATAACAATAATGGTACAGGTATCTTATAACAATAATGGTACAGGTATCTTATAACAATAATGGTACAGGTATCTTATAACAATAATGGTACAGGTATCTTATAACAATAATGGTACAGGTATCTTATAACAATAATGGTACAGGTATCTTATAACAATAATGGTACAGGTATCTTATAACAATAATGGTACAGGTATCTTATAACAGATATAGTACAGGTATCTTATAACAATAATGGTACAGGTATCTTATAACAATAATGGTACAGGTATCTTATAACAATAATGGTACAGGTATCTTATAACAATAATGGTACAGGTATCTTATCAACAATAATGGTACAGGTATCTTATCAACAATAATGGTACAGGTATCTTATCAACAAATATGGTACAGGTATCTTATAACAATAATGGTACAGGTATCTTATAACAATAATGGTACAGGTATCTTATAACAATAATGGTACAGGTATCTTATAACAATAATGGTACAGGTATCTTATAACAATAATGGTACAGGTATCTTATAACAAAAATGTTACAGGTATCTTATCAACAATAATGGTACAGGTATCTTATAACAATAATGGTACAGGTATCTTATAACAATAATGGTACAGGTATCTTATAACAATAATGGTACAGGTATCTTATAACAATAATGGTACAGGTATCTTATAACAATAATGGTACAGGTATCTTATAACAATAATGGTACAGGTATCTTATAACAATAATGGTACAGGTATCTTATCAACAATAATGGTACAGGTATCTTATAACAATAATGGTACAGGTATCTTATAACAATAATGGTACAGGTATCTTATAACAATAATGGTACAGGTATCTTATAACAATAATGGTACAGGTATCTTATAACAATAATGGTACAGGTATCTTATAACAATAATGGTACAGGTATCTTATAACAATAATGGTACAGGTATCTTATAACAATAATGGTACAGGTATCTTATAACAATAATGGTACAGGTATCTTATAACAAAATGGTACAGGTATCTTATCAACAATAATGGTACAGGTATCTTATAACAATAATGGTACAGGTATCTTATAACAATAATGGTACAGGTATCTTATCAACAATAATGGTACAGGTATCTTATAACAATAATGGTACAGGTATCTTATCAACAAATATGGTACAGGTATCTTATAACAATAATGGTACAGGTATCTTATAACAATATGGTACAGGTATCTTATAACAACAATGGTACAGGTATCTTATAACAGATATAGTACAGGTATCTTATAACAATAATGGTACAGGTATCTTATAACAATAATGGTACAGGTATCTTATAACAATAATGGTACAGGTATCTTATAACAATAATGGTACAGGTATCTTATAACAATAATGGTACAGGTATCTTATAACAACAATGGTACAGGTATCTTATAACAATAATGGTACAGGTATCTTATAACAATAATGGTACAGGTATCTTATAACAATAATGGTACAGGTATCTTATAACAATAATGGTACAGGTATCTTATAACAATAATGGTACAGGTATCTTATAACAATAATGGTACAGGTATCTTATAACAATAATGGTACAGGTATCTTATAACAATAATGGTACAGGTATCTTATAACAACAATGGTACAGGTATCTTATAACAATAATGGTACAGGTATCTTATAACAATAATGGTACAGGTATCTTATAACAATAATGGTACAGGTATCTTATAACAATAATGGTACAGGTATCTTATAACAATAATGGTACAGGTATCTTATAACAATAATGGTACAGGTATCTTAGTAACAAAATGTTACAGGTATCTTATAACAAATATGGTACAGGTATCTTATAACAACAGTGGTACAGGTATCATATAACAATAATGGTACAGGTATCTTATAACAATAATGGTACAGGTATCTTATAACAATAATGGTACAGGTATCTTATAACAATAATGGTACAGGTATCTTATAACAATAATGGTACAGGTATCTTATAACAATAATGGTACAGGTATCTTATAACAATAATGGTACAGGTATCTTATAAACAATATGGTACAGGTATCTTATAACAATAATGGTACAGGTATCTTATAACAATAATGATACAGGTATCTTATAACAATAATGGTACAGGTATCTTATAACAATAATGGTACATGTATCTTATCAACAACAGTGGTACAGGTATCATATAACAATAATGGTACAGGTATCTTATAACAATAATGGTACAGGTATCTTATAACAATAATGGTACAGGTATCTTATAACAATAATGATACAGGTATCTTATCAACAATAATGGTACAGGTATCTTATAACAACAATGGTACAGGTATCTTATAACAATAATGGTACAGGTATCTTATAACAATAATGGTACAGGTATCTTATAACAATAATGATACAGGTATCTTATCAACAAATATGGTACAGGTATCTTATAACAATAATGGTACAGGTATCTTATAACAATAATGGTACAGGTATCTTATAACAACAATGGTACAGGTATCTTATAACAATAATGGTTCAGGTATCTTATAACAATAATGGTACAGGTATCTTATAACAATAATGGTACAGGTATCTTATAACAATAATGGTACAGGTATATTATAATAATAATGGTACAGGTATCTTATAACAATAATGGTACAGGTATCTTATAACAACAATGGTACAGGTATCTTATAACAACAATGGTACAGGTATCTTATAACAATAATGGTACAGGTATCTTATAACAATAATGGTACAGGTATCTTATAACAATAATGGTACAGGTATCTTATAACAATAATGGTACAGGTATCTTATCAACAATAATGGTACAGGTATCTTATAACAATAATGGTACAGGTATCTTATAACAATAATGGTACAGGTATCTTATAACAATAATGATACAGGTATCTTATCAACAAATATGGTACAGGTATCTTATAACAACAATGGTACAGGTATCTTATAACAATAATGGTACAGGTATCTTATAACAATAATGGTACAGGTATCTTATAGCAAAAATGGTACAGGTATCTTATAACAATAGTGGTACAGGTATCTTATAACAATAATGGTACAGGTATCTTATAACAATAATGGTACAGGTATCTTATAACAAAAATGTTACAGGTATCTTATCAACAATAATGATACAGGTATCTTATCAAAAATAATGGTACAGATATCTTATCAACAAATATGGTACAGGTATCTTATTACAACAATGGTACAGGTATCTTATAACAATAGTGGTACAGGTATCTTATAACAACAATGGTACAGGTATCTTATCAACAATAATGGTACAGGTATCTTATAACAACAATGGTACAGGTATCTTATAACAATAATGGCACGTGTATCATCATATAAACAATATATATTCCGTATGTAATCAGTATGGTGTATCTCAATTTCTTTCAGAGGAAGTTGAGAATCTTTCAATCATTGTAAGATATATGTGTCTACACATATCGCAAAATGTTTTGAAGTATTTCATTTTCGACACCTTTCTCGTGAATGTCATCTTACTATATATATATATACCATTGATATTTTGACTGAAAACAATGGAAAATACAGTAAATATTCGTTAACTATAAACTATAAGGAATGTAGGTATTTTCAGTGAATGCAAAGTTGGGGTTTTTAGAGCATATCGTCAAAATATATATTTACTTTGATTGTCAGCATTCAAAAATTAAATGTGCTCTAAGATCAATAATAATATAATTTGATTTATAGAAGTGTTTTCATAATTTGAAAGTAATCTGAATAGGAAATCAAAACTACATCGACTTTCTTATCCATGAAAGTTACAATATAATTATGACCTCAGTTCATATGTAAACTATATAAACTCTCAACCGAAAATGATCCTTTTTTTATTAGAGAAGGTTTTAAAGAACAACTTTTTTTAGTGAGGCAAAATGTCTTTTTAATAAAATCCTAACTAGTTTCAGGAATGTGTACGTGAACAGTTTCAGGTTCTGTATTATTACGAACATGCCGATCGTGCTTATTTTTCTGAGTTATGAATTCTGCCGCAATGCTGTCACTTACAGTTAGCTACCCAGCGTGATCACCGTGACGTAACCGGCCGTCTGGTTCCCGCGACATTGGTACCACGGTCGGTATGCACTTCCGTATTCAAATATAATCTTATGTGTTAAGGCTGTATTCGACTAGACTAACCGTAACTTCCCGATGCAATTGCTAATTCGAATACTATATAAAGGGTGCTGAACCAAACCAAATTGTAGTTTCATCCACCGAAGCAAGTAAGTAGCATGGTTTGCGAACATTTCTGAGTACCATTCATATACGTAGCTAGATTTTAACTGAAGTAAGAAAATAATACCGCGGTAAACATTTCTTGATATAATTCAACACACGTTTGAGAGAGCTGGAAATAATTGTTTCTGAACTTATCTATTTATTCCATCAAACATTAGCACTACACAGATTATTAATTTTTATGTTCTTATATTTTATAGCAATAACCATGAACTCTTTCATCGTCATCGCCGCCGTCTTCGTCGCCGTTTTTGCGGTAGCCTCTGCCTCATTTGATGATGATGATGGCTTTATCATCGGGGGAGGCGGACATTATGTTGGTGGTGGTTATATGACCGGTGGTTACCCCCTCGTCAAGGGATCAGGTAGGCAGAAAGGCTTTTCTTAAAGTTTGGTGTATAGGACAGAACACGTATAAAGTTTGGTATATAGGACAGAACACGTATAAAGTTTGGTGTATAGGACAGAACACGTATAAAGTTTGGTGTATAGGACAGAACACGTATAAAGTTTGGTGTATAGGGCAGAACACGTATAAAGTTTGGTGTCTAGGACAGAACACGTATAAAGTTTGGTGTATAGGACAGAACACGTATAAAGTTTGGTGTATAGGACAGAACACGTATAAAGTTTGGTGTATAGGACAGAACACGTATAAAGTTTGGTGTATAGGACAGAACACGTATAAAGTTTGGTGTATAGGACAGAACACGTATAAAGTTTGGTGTATAGGACAGAACACGTAAAAACGAAGTTATATTGGAATACAAATTGTATTCCATGAAAAGTGACTGTGTAAGTGTGTTTGATAAAACATTGCTTAATTTGTATTGTTCTCAGCAGCAATATACTTTACAGAAGCAACTGTAGATTTCTGCTTGCGTTTGAATCTTTATGGAAAATATGAAAACAGGAAAACTATCAACACTATATTTGAACTGAACACGTTGCTCGCTGTGACCGGTATTGCATGTAGCTTACTGATAATTAGTGTATAAAACTGTTTTTTTTTAAAAATTATTTATTTATATATATATTTATATATCTAAGATACAAAAATATGTTTTACCTGGTGAAAGATTAGCCACGGATTATCGTGATAAAACAAAGGCAAATTACATAAGAAGAGATTGTAT
Organism: Pecten maximus; assembly: GCF_902652985.1. NCBI lineage: Eukaryota > Metazoa > Mollusca > Bivalvia > Pectinida > Pectinidae > Pecten > Pecten maximus. The sequence continues at coordinate 46,877,066 of NC_047017.1, forward strand.
GGGTCATGGTCTGGTTGTACAGACACTAAAACGCTAGATAGCTGTGTAGTCGTTGTTACTCCTATTCGAGTAGCACCCCTTTGATACGCTTTTAATGTACTACTGTTGTGTTAAGACTTTCGATGATTTGCAGGAGTGATTATCAGATATGTATCATTTTATAAATACAGTTTTGAGGTTTTTTTTCATTAATTTTAACCAACTTTTGTATTTTTGTGTGTTTCAGGTCTGCCTTGCAAGAAGCACCATGGTGGATATGTTAAGGGCGGAGTAATTTCACATGGTTACCCGACTGTATACACCACCGGAAGTCACTACGCTGGTTCCCAGATTTACGGTTCCGGTTCCCAGATGTACGGCTCTGGTATGTACGGATCCGGAGGCTCCCAGATGTACGGCGGTGGTCATTACGCAGGTTCCCAGATGTACGGAGCTGGTCAGTATGGCACTGGACTCGGACAATACGCTGCTGGACATGGCACTGGACTCGGACAATACGCTAGTGGACATGGCGCTGGACTCGGACAATACGCCGGTGGACAACAGATGTATGCTGGCGGTCAGCAATACTACCCCGGACAAACTATCTACTAAACCGTTAAAGGTGCGTGGATTTACTCTATTAATAAAACGTTTAGATCAGTCCTCCTTTTCAAAACTACTATTTTACACTGAGATGATCAACGCACCTCGTGTAGTTTCGGCAACCCTTTTTACAGAATGGGCTTCACTGCTGATATCGTTACTTTAGCTGTTTCTTATATTTGACACTATCTGCTATTTCAATACATTTTTCGGCCGAATTATCGTATTAAGAAGCAATTACCTATATACATATAGTGTCGTAGGTTAAGTCCCCTTGGAGTTTGCTTCTGCATTGTACGAGTGACAATTTATCTCTGTTCTGGATGAATAATTTAATAAATCCGTCAATTATTCGATCAAATTTTACGAGCCTAGCAGTTTAGGTTTACTTTAAGTAATGTTAACGGTATACGAGATGGTTTCTGTTTACTTATTGGTAATTTGTTTTCTTTTTACAGATTCAGACCCAGCACTGGACAGGTGACTTGAGAAGCTGTGGTTGTTTGTTGTATTTATATTGTTAAAGCTTTTGTTAATAAAATAATAACAAATCTTTATGATTTTGTTAACGTTATCAATAAATGACTAACGACGACAACAGATGTGAAATCCTGATTCATTACCAACTGAGTCTTGAATGTAAAAGATGTAAACCATCTGCAGACATGTACAAAACGAACACCACAGCTGGCAATGCTAGGCGCTGTATCTATAACAATCTGAAGCATTATATAAATGTCCAATACATCTCTAAAACAATCTGAAGCATTATATAAATGTCCAATAGACAGGAACGTTTTATTGGTAGTTAACTGGCTTACCTCGGGTAGCAGGTAATGACACACTCTTGTCACAATTATAATATAAGATTTGTGCAATAACTATATTACTGTTATACAATGTATTTGTGATATTGCCGCGAGATCCAGGTATCACAAATCACCATTACGTTTAGAAACTTTTCTCTTTCTAAGAAATTTAAAGTCCAGTAAAGGACAAACAAACTTCAACGTAACGCCTCCAGACATATGGTATTATGTATAGGTATGGTGATCGGTATACACATGAACAAATTGCCTGGAGCCCGATATAGGCAAAGAGGGGTCAACATAATAATAATAATATATACACAACATTAATCATTCCATACATACTAATTTACGGACTTAAATAACAAATCGGACTATCGATGTAGAAAACGAAAACCGATAAGCACTAAGATACCGAATGTATAGCGGCTGATCAGAATAAAGCGAAAACGAGTATTTTTCGGGACGAAAACAACGTAGCTTTTTTTTCTGAAATGACGCTTCTTCGAGTAAAAAAGCGAAAAACTTGAAAAACGAAACCAAAAATGGTATTAATCAGCCATCATATATTTGGAAATTTTGTGTGATCATGAAAAAAATATTGAAACAATGGTATGCACATGTATCTGTTCAGTGTACATGTGTATGTGTAAATACATGTAGAGATTTCGACAGTTAACAGACGATAGGGTTTACATACTGTACATCAAAATATACGGTCATTAATTGATAGGAACTTCGAATTAACTTTTTAAAATTACTTAACCGGATATTTACAATTGTTTCTTCTCTTTTTTTTTTATATTATTACTTCTGTACCTGCATTGAAGTGTATTTAATTCGGGTAACTGCATAATGTTTGCTGTATGTGTTAAAAATTTTCATTCGGTAAATACCAGGTTTAATTAAACATTTAAAAAATTAACTTACACACAGCAGTGAGTTCAATGGAACAGCCAAATTATACCAGAAGCCGTAATTGGCGCCGTTAGTTTTCGAAATTGTTCGTGTTTACATTTGCATCTCGTATTCTTGCACATGCCTAATCATCATGCTTTTGTTAGCTTCATCTTGAGACGATGCAACGATGGATCAACAAGACATACTTTATAATATTTACAACTTGGTGCTCCAAAGTAAATCGTGTAGTCTAGGTCACGTGACGTGATGGTTACACAATTTTGATCCGTGACGTCACAGGCACCATTCTATTTATATATCACCCAGATTGTATTAATATTGACAATTAATACAATCTACCAAACGTTTAATTGTAAGATAAGATACCCCATCCATATATATATCATATATTTGGTATTACGTTTCAACTTACGCTTACATAAGCAAGAAAAGAGCATTACCATTAAAGAACAGCGTGTGTACACGTAGAAAAATACTCCGTTGGATTTATTTTTATTCACAGTGCAAATATAACATTTTAAAATGTACTTGTCCAGAAAACAGAATATATTACACAAACACATTGCCGGGGTTATATATAAGTAAGAAATGCCCCACTACAGGGTCATTGGCTAAGGTCTTATTTATGCTACATAATGCCTAAAGCCGGCTTGACCACTTCCGTGTAGTTCACACCAAGTGTCCGCCCGAAGGATGTCCGCCATTAGTCTCCCTGTCGCCGGTTGGAATGCCGGATACTACTCCTTGTAAACACACCCGGACAGTAGTCGACCCCATTCAGGAATAATTCATCAATGGACGATACCGATATTTCGCAAACATTTCGCGATAGGATTGCTGGAGGAGATTTGTCTTAAATAATACATCAATTTAACATCACCCAAAGTTTTCTTCCTTAATGCCAACGTATTGCAAACTAATTTCCCGCCCTACTTTTAAATCAATTTCTGTATTTGTTGCGGAGTTGAACTGATCTGTACAAGTTGAAATGGTTAGACCGCCCATCCCTCTTGGTGTCTTCGGCGATATATTTCAGTGGGGTAGCACTATAAATTCGGCATAAATTCTATCAAAAGAGACAAACACGAACATGCCGAAGCCTCCCAAAACAGGGTAGGGCGTCCTTATCAAACGACCTAGCTGTCCATAAGACGATAAACGATATCAAATCAAACATAAGATCGTCAGTCTAAAGTTCGGAGGTTACGGGTGCGATATCCGGTCTTGTCGTTGTATAGTCTTTCTCTATTATTACATTTAGGACCCAGTATGATATACAAATGTACCTTATTTTCACAAGCCTGGTGATAGGATGTCCGCTCGGAGAACGACAGGTCGCTAGTTTGAGCCTCATTAGAGGCGGGGTATTTTCTTACGTTTTCCAATAACAGAGTTGGTCCCATTGACCACTCCAAGCGTAAGCTATGAGGGATTGGGAGGCTTCGTAAGAGCCATTCGCCTGGATAGTGGTTTTCTTCTTGGGCGAAGATATTTTAAAGGGAAGAATAGTGTGAAAGTGGAGGGTATAGGTCAACTTAGCAGCTCAAAATAGCGAGAATATTCCTTTTTTTTTCAGTAGTGGTAGTATGTCAGTTTCATGAGCAAGAGGTCATTAGTTCGCCCCAAGCGCAAGCATGATATTTTTCATCTTCAATGGCTGGGACATAAAAAGAGATTTGATATAACTGGTACATAAAAAGATATCTTCAATAACTGGGACATAAAAAGAGATTTGATATAACTGGTACATAAAAAGATATCTTCAATAACTGGGACATAAAAAGCAGCAGGTACATTTCTCACGCCCTACCTGGAGGGCAGCACTATCCATGAACTACATTGTAAGTGTACATGATTTAATATGTATTGACCACATCATTTATATGAGTGTGTAATAACCTGGTGTAGAATTTTATTTTTTTTTAAAGTTAGACCATCAACATTGAAAACAACGCTATTATCCTTTTTCATATTCATCCACAGTGAAAATTTTACATATAAGGAAAGGGGTTACTGACCATTAAGCAAGTAAAAGCCGGCAATATCACGCGACAAACAAGCAAATGCACAATATGTGTCCATTTGATATGATATATGGGATATTTGATAAGAAATGCATCATTGGATGTGTGATGACATGTTTTGATTAAATTTTCGACACAAATTAAAATATTAGGAATACCAGAGATCTATACTCTATAATACTTTTCCAGTAGTATACACTTGTATTAGGAGAAGTGATATAACGTCCAGACCGGCGCTCGGCCTGAGTATCTCCACACGGACGTTCACACCATTAATGCTTGTCCTTGCTGCTCTGGCATTGCATGACTCGTAACAAGTGACTAAATTTTGGATCTGATGTTTTCTCTTCTTCCAATTCTACTGTATTCTTCCTAAGGAAACCATTAAGTTCTGCCCCCTTTCCGAGACATAGCCTCGTCCGTTTTCACTATACATTGTATGTACGCCTATAAAGTCCGCATGAGTTCCACGCCATCTAAAGGAGAGAGACACTAATATAGGGAGACCGTCCATAGACAACCATAGTTGTTGATAGGGCGTTAAAAAAAAAAGAAGAAAAAACACAGTTTGGACTTCGTGTGCACTCCACATGGCCACTATCGTTCAGCCTTCTCCGGTTCCGCCACACAGTTTATCTCCCTTCCACCTAAAGGTTGGAAACATTACCTAAAATCAATTGAAAATTGAAACAACTAGGCTTTTTGTTTCTATTGTAATAAAAATGTAGTTTTCCTTGATATTAAATTATAAAGAATAGCTAAACACAATTAATCGCTTTTTAATAGATAGACCGGTAAGGTAATTTTGAATCTACATGTAGCCAAACGTTTATAGAATATTACATGCAAATATTCAGAGCAAACGATTTTTTTATTGGTTTAATTCAAACGGAAATATTAATTGTCAATGTTGAACTCATGCATTATTTTGCCATTCCCTCAAACTTATCATTTGGTATTTTTGGAAACCCATCCTTTCATAAGCCTGAAGGGACAAGAAGTTAGATGCGCCTGGTCCTTATTAATGGAAATAACAAGAAATTGATGAATATAACAAAATAAGCACACTAAAAGAAATCCATTTATCAACATTGTCACGCGAGCTTTTGAAATCATTTATCTAACGAATGCGAAACTAAGAAGTCAGCTCAGTTCAAACTCGTTAGTTTCGTAACTTTTTTTATTTTTAATTTTGTTCTCGTTTAAACAATGAGCATATATCATTATGCATTTTCTCATCACTAAGCTTGTTTTGGTACAATACCATAATCCTGATTGAAACAAGCGAATGTATACCCGTGCCATTACATAAAAATGGCTTTGCTGCGCATATCAGAAAGTAATGAAACAGATCATGTTATCTTTATCAACGTTTTGATTTATATCAACGTACTTCATTTCACTACCTTGTTTCATATACATGTACCTGTAGATCCATATGATTATACCTTTATCAAGCAGAAAGTGACTGGCTATTGTCATTGAAAAATTATCGAGCTAGCATTACTAAACCATGCCAGTGCATGTAGGTCTTAATAGGCGGGGTCATGTAGGAGGAAAAACCAGCAACGAACAAACTTAGAGAACTCCACGCGAAAACCCAGGCAGGGTGATCTGGCCTGGCGTTACATATAAAGGCGAGCCATTACAGCTAGCATTTGGCCGACAGTTCGGTATATTCAGCGTCGATGGTATTAGATGTCAATCCATCACCTGGTCAGTTGTACATCACTGGTTTGCTCGTGACTAACTGTCACCGGGCCAACACCTGATAGCCCCAGGCCGTCAAACTACTGACCACTCAGCGACTTGGCAAGGTGTCCACATCTCTTCCGGGTTACGTACCTGTGACTCCGGCTATTGGTCAGCGTGACATCCAGACGAAGTTGTTACACAGAGACGTTTATAGTCATATTTATGTAATACAAAATTTATCAAAATCGTGTATTAATTTCATATGTTGTTTTTTTTTTTAAAAATTGTTTCACATTGAAATTGAAAAAGGACCCATTTCCCACAAACAAGACTACAGTGTAATGTGACTCCATATATTTATGACATCAGAATGGTATTGTTCTGTGCTCAATGTCCTTAAAGAACGCCAATTTAAACTAGCAGTACCTAACAAATGTATGCATTATTGGTTATCCACTGGGGATGGGGGTGATTTTTCTTCTGAAAAAACTAACAACTCTCAGTATAAAAAAGATCCGATATTATGATCAATTTTGACGGATCATCGCCTTTACCAATTTGAAATGAATGTACCGGTTTCATATACATGTGTAGATGCTTCTTATACTGACGTGTATTTTGTAAAAATTCAAAAGTATGCAACAGTTTGTTTTTATACAAGCCCTATTATTTACATATGTCAGTTTGTTATTGGCGATTAAGGAGACGTTTTATACAGTTTCCAAATAAGGCGAACTAACACTTTAATGGACGTCGCTCTCCCGCTTAACAATATCAGACAGCAATGGTTTTTATTATCAATCTTAAGTCATTTTCCATCTACAAAATTACCTAAACGTGTATGTAAATAAACTGTATATTATCAAATCATAGATCCGTCAACTATTTTATTCGTGTCCAAGTTACAGTTGTCATAAAGTTGTTAGCTATAATATGATATATAGCGACACGGCAGACGTAGGAAAGTGAATTCGAAAGTACAGTACTCTACCGGTATGTATTTTATTGTGTAATGTGTACTGTTCAACCAAAACGGATTTTCCGGTAAGATATCGGAAGTGCAAATAAGTGTCTTTAAAGTTCAACTAACTAATATACACCACGTGTAAGTGTAGCTATACTACAGGATAAGTACATGTATGTAATAAAGAATATTATGGTCAATAGACAGTTATGTCCTACCATACTTCTAACTTTAAACCCTTAACCTGGATACAGATACCTTAAGACAATACTGTAAGTGAAAGAAACATCGAAGGAAAGGAAATTTGATTATTTTTATTAAGTTGGTATGGTAAACAATGTGTTTGCTGGGTCTATCGCCCCTTGAACGGGGTCTCCTTGTAGTAGTTGGTGACTATCTCACTGAACAACATGCCATCCCGAACGATTGTTATCTATTGGCAACCTTCGTGGTCTCATACGCAGAATTTCGAAAATCAGGTTGATGATATAAACAATCAATGGAAATAAATTGCAGATAATAAAACTCAACCTCTGAACATAGAATATTTCACCGCAGATTGATTCGTTTCAGGAATATTACTATATATAAATGACAGTACATGTATTTTGAAGAGCTTCCTGAGTAATTTATTCATTTTAATATGTCTATCAAATTATAAATATACGTGAAATCAAAAACAAAACAAATCTATAGTAAGTAGAAATGCAATATACATAAATGCCAACCACCAATTACGACTAAAAACCGCTTGTCATTTGGTCAAACATTATTGTATTCTGGTCGCTATCATGCGGTTACGAAAACAGCACTGGGTCATCATTATAATGGCCATTTACTGACCACGTTACATAGCTATGTCCAGCATTGAGTATCAAATGACCACGCAAATGTTCTCGGATTGTTTACGACAGAGAGAAGTATGTCGGTTGTCTACTTGTTTATTGTTTTTATCGTAAATGTCAATCATGGCCAACCAATATCCCCTCCAAAACCACAGCCTAGTTCTGTAGGACAGATGGAATCACGGCGAGGACGGGAGCTATTATATCCAGTCGTGAGAAACAAAATTCCATTCTGATTTGAAGTGATCTCCTTAATAAAAAAAAAGGAACATACTTTTGTATCACGGCTTGAAATCCAAACAATAATTTGAAGGAAGGAATATAATTCACTAGAAGGAAAACAATAATGATATTTAATTGCATAATCTTTTATATCTTACAAAATTTGGTTTAAACTGTATTTTATTTGGTTATAGCAATGGTACATACAAATGATACAAATATAAGGATACAAAAACAAGTACTAAGTACTACAAAATTTGGAAACACGAAACGCAATAATCCACAACATCCAAACACCTGCATTCCAATTATATTCACCACAGTCGGAAAAACTGGACTGTATAGCAGCATTTAATACATAAAGGGTTTCAGCTGAAGATTCCCTCACGTGTATCCAATACTACAAGCAAGCGAAGACTTGTTTTTATAGCATGAAAAGTTAACCCCTTACCCGTAACCTAAACATGAATACGTAACAACTAGATTGGTTTTGTATAAACCGCTTACAACCCATACCAGGGAGGACAACAGAAGTCCAAATGATATGTTTGCGGGATACTTCCACAGGGGAGGGGGGTCACTGGGTTATTTTTCAGACAAATTTGCAGGTTCTTTTGTGTTAGATTTCGAATTAAGGAAAAGCAATACACGTTTAATATTGTAATATTACCAATACCCTAATAATGTATCATGAACACATATAAATTTTATGAAAACTATCGACATTACTAAATCTTTTACTAAGTAAAGTGCATCACACATAGAAGACAGCAAGTGGGTTGTCTCTATTGTATCCAATTACAACACAGCAACCCTCTCTATAACAGACACTGAGGGAACAATTACAACATGGCAAACCTGTCTATAACGGACACTGAGTGGACACTTACAACATGCCAAACCTCTCTATAACGGACACTGAGGGAACAATTACAACATGGAAAACCTGTCTATAACGGACACTGAGGGAAAAAATACAACATGCCAAACCTGTCTATAACGTACACTGAGGGGACAATTACAACATGGCAAACCTCTAAATAACGTACACTGAGGGGGACAATTACAACATGGCAAACCTGTCTATAACGTACACTGAGGGAACAATTACAACATGCCAAACCTCTCTATAACGGACACTGAGGGGACAATTACAACATGGCAAACCTCTCTATAACGTACACTGAGGGAACAATTACAACATGGCAAACCTCTCTATAACGGACACTGAGGTGACAATTCCAACATGGCAAACCTGTCTATAACGGACACTGAGTGGACACTTACAACATGTCAAACCTCTCTATAACGGACACTGAGTGGACACTGACAACATGCCAAACCTGTCTATAACGGACACTGAGGGGACAAATGATTGTACAAATTCAAACATGACGTTAGTATACCGTTGTATACCAATGATTGAACAAAATGAAAACAGGACATTAATATCTTTATTTAAGCAATGAACAGTGGTTTTAAAGTTGTTATAGTCGATATGGCAGCAAGATGCATTGTGAGCAAATGGCATGGGAACCTGTTAGGGTTCCCATGCTATATTTGATACCAATGATTGTACAAAACACAAAACAAGATAGGAGTTAGATATGACTAAAACGCACTGCATCGTACTGCTGATTCGTCCTTTTAGAAGCCAACAGTAATGCTAAAAGACTGAAGTGTTCATAATAGGGGGCGACCAAAAACTCGAAATAGGTCAGAAGAAATGTTTAGATTATGATTAGGAGCTGCAAAACACCAAAGAAATACCACGATATATTTTCGTGATTGATGCAACAGCACATCTGAACACTGGTGTCCATATTAAGTAGCGGAAGGCTACTCCAAATATACCACGGCTACTTTGGCTACATTACGGAACCAATACTGTTCGCCACCCCTTCGACCTCATTAACTATTAGAGAGATGAGCAAGTGTAAAAGTACTCCACGTTCATCTTAGTACTTTTATTTACTCGTAAAGCTCATCTCAGTACCTTTATAAAGGGATTGAACGGTGTTTTTATTGTTGCGTTTACAGTGGTATGAACGCAATGGGATACAGACATATTCTATATAGCGCTATATGTCTGTATCCCATAACCGTTTAATGCACATATTTACATCAAACAATTCGTTGAAATACCGTACGAAGAAAATAAAAGTCGTGAGGTGTTGCAACTTTGGTAACTAAGGCAGTCGTTGTTGTTAAGATAGTTCCAGTGAATCTGCGTAGAGACACCAGTATTATTTACAAAATTAAAAGAAAAAACTCAACATTTGTGTTTGATACATTTTACGTTTTCAATTAATTGCTATATTCACAATTCCGTCTCGCATTAACTATGGTTGTCGAGCAGAGCAGGCATTGACACGGATATAGTAGTGACGTGGTCGATTGTTCTATAGGAATTGCACGCTTCAGTCATTTGTTGTTAGTTTTCCTAGTGAACAAGTTAAATATTCATTCATTTCCGCAATCTTCAGTTTAGGTTTTGACAAAACATTCACTTGACATTAGCGCTTTGTACAAAGATCATCGGGTAACAGGAGAAAACGCTTAAATTGCGTAGATCAGTCCTTTGAAATTGGCGCCGTCTAGTTGACATTCCGGTAACGTCACAAAGAAACGACGTTATGATTATGTTACCGATTTCCGCTCTTATCAATTAATTTTTTCCACTACTGTACGCTAATTTTAACGCAGTCAGAGGTTACTAAGCTGAAGAAGGGAGAGATGTAAATATATGTATCCGTACCGTTATGTACCAGTAAAGTTCATCTCAGTACATTTATATACCCGTAAATTTCATCTCAATGTCTTTATATACCTGTACATAAAGGAACGGTGGTTGTCATTGTAATATACATCGAGGATATTGAATGGTTTTCCGTTTAATATAACATATATTTCACGAGTATGACAGACTATCGTTATTTTTACGAGTGCGAAGGACGAGTGAAAAATATCGAAATATTCTGTCATACGAGTGCATTTTTCCAGTGAAATATAGAAATTTATCCAAGTAGTAAGTCCTTTCAAAATGGCACCGTCGTATATAAAATGCATTAAAAAGAAAATGGAATGGTTTCCCGTTTAATTTAACATATATTCCACTCGTATGACAGAATATTTCGATATTTTCTCTCGTGCTACGCACTCGTAAAAATATCGATATTCTGTCATACTCGTAAAATATTAAAGTATTAAACGGTAAACCATTCAATATCCTCTCTATATTTCACTTGGAAAAATGCAATTAAGATTTATCATGACTATAGTCTCGTGTTGTTTATGTAATAACTATCCAATTGCCTTTTATTTCATTTAACTTTCATTGTGTGGTACATGTATATCTGTCCACGAGTATTTTACCTCACTTGTCTTCCGATACACATGTAAACATTTTCAGAATGCAATTGTACATACATATTTTTACTTAAATGCACAGTTCCACAGTGTCTGTTGTTCTTATCATCAATACTATATGACATGTTATATATCTATGATACGCTATACGACATATCTTTGATGTGATATACTATATATCTACGATATAGCTTACCCAGTTTTAGTTTATACACGCGAAATTAATGTTGGAAAACAAATGCAATGTCCCTAAAAGTCATCATCTATTTAGACACCTATATTCACTATTATATCATTTTTTAAATTAAGCTACACAAAGGGAGATAGATTCTACGTCAAAGTGTTTAAGTTGCCTTGTTCAGAACACACCGATGGAATAGTGTTACAAATTTTTTCCGCATTTCAATACCACAAATTACACCATAGATAGCATCATATTAATGTGTCACCACCACAAAATTACGAATCGTTATGGCCAGAATTACTCAACGTTTCTGCGTCATGTTGGCTGTTTTTGCGTAGTCATATGTCCAAGGATCACCTCTCGTCGGACCCGTACATATATGTAACCCGTTACCCGGAAGTGGCGGTCGGTACACCTTGTGTGTAAAAGCTACCCCAGATCTCACACTTTCAACCAGTTCAACCGGTCATCCACACCTCGACAGGTAAGCTCTCCGACTTGTCTGTAGCATATTGCTATACATATCTGTGAAAATAATACAGCTTGTACATTTTATGTATAGAGAATAACATAGGTATTTCTTATTAACTGGTAATATATTATCAATTTAAAACATTACCATTTTAATTTCGACACCCTTTTTTTTTTTTTTTATCAAAATTTTGTAATTTTAAATTATTTATATTTTTCTAGAATTATGCATTGGAAAGCACATATTTATACGTGTTAAGTATGCTAATACAGTACAGAAGTAGCACTCGATGAGTTTACAATGTACATAAGAAACTGCAGTTGGTAAAATGGAACTGTTTTTATCGCATGGATGTCCATAAATGTTGTCAGTCAGCTGTTTGTCTTAATGATGAGCGTTTTTGATTTACACACCGCTACTTATGGGATCAATGAAATACTTATTTGTGTGTTTAAAGTAAAAGCATTTTTTTTTTTTAAATTGAAGGGGAAACTAATTTAATATTTTAATTGATTTTAAAGTAACGACATTTGTATATGACTGTGATATAGTTCCATAATATCTTAACTGACACGAAAGTTCAAGTGTGTATAAATATGGAAATAAGGCAAACAGATGATTACACAAAATGATGTCGTACTTATCAATTTAAATGAAAAACAAATAATGATAGAAAAAAATCCATAAACAAAAAAAGTGTATGCCAATAAATGCTATTGTAAACACAAGCATCGCAGCGAAAATCACGCGGAGTGACATGCGTTTCCAAAAAATCACGTGACATCTATCCGGGCCAACCGTTCAAGTCGCTGTGTTTGCGATAAGCCATGTCTCCTACAATGCTGTTGATGATATTGTGTATTTAAACCTTAAACGTCTCTTAAAAATCAATTACAAGTGTAAAGGTAAATAAAATTAACACTTACAATGTACATACTTTTTTGATGACCATCTTCATATAACGGATATCACCATCTTCAGATCCTAAATTCACAATAACCACACATAAAATAATATATACATAATAATTAACGTTAGAGATGTTGACGACAATCAGTTAAACCTAATTAACATGTACATCAGGACTGATTAAACCTGCTGATAAGCTATACGAAACTGTTTTATCCTATCATATTACCACACATAGAAGGTACTATACTACCATTTGTTAATGACACAGAGATTTAATATAAGATTTAGACAATACCTGTATCCATTAGTTACTATTGCCAGACCTTTATTTTTGTCGTCGAATTGTCCCTTTAACTCACAAAAATTATGTTATCGCAGTTTTCATATTCAGTAATATGCATGAATTTATGTATTCGCAATAATTCCAACGCTAATACATCATACCAGGGTTCATGTAGAGTGAATATCACGTGGATATGAATATGCTGATAGACAACTCCCGATAATAACAGAAAACACGCATATAAATACATATTTTATCATATAGACATCCTAGTTATGAATATATAAAACGTGTATTGTATCGGGCAAGTTCATACACGTATATACAAAAGGTGGATATATTTTCTTTTATCTGAATTTCATTTCAAAAGAGATTTTAGGAAATTGATATTAACAAATTGTGAACAAGTTATAACTCCGAGACGAGTTTCATGAAAAGCTAATATGCAGTACAAATCTACCCGTTGCACTGATCTATACTACATTTTGTATGTATACTGTGTCATGTTTTAACACATGCAATGTATATTGTACATAGACCTTGTGTGGATGGAGTGAAAATGGATGTTTAAAAAGTATTTACTGCAATAGTTGATTTGAAGGGAACCCTTACATTCTATATAAGTTTATTGTAATTTTGTATACATTCTATAGACAAAATAAATATTGGTACCAAAAGTTTAGAAAGCTAATAATAATGAAAAATCCAGAGATACATATATTCAGCGATATATGAAAATATAACTTTTGATACACTGAACAAATGCTGATGTTATTCTACATATAACATGGAAATATGCAGTATTTAATGCAGATCTACAAAATCATATATGCTATGTATACATGGTTATACTACGGACATATACAACGATATATGTATACTATATGGTACAGATACATTGTGGAACTTATATACTGTAGATACATACAGTTATATATTGATCAAATATAACTTCATATAGACAACTATACATTGGTATAGGTATATATACATATAGACAACCATACATGGTTATATGATATATATATATAGACAGTTATACATTGTTATATAATATATCCACATTGTTATATAATGTATAATATAGATACATATAGACAACTATACATTGTTATAGGTATATATACATATAGACAACTATACATTGGTATAGATATAGATACATATAGACAACTATATATTTGATATAATATAAATACATATAGACAACAATACATTTGATATAATATAAATACATATAGATAGCTATATATAGATGTATAATAATGATACATATACATTATACATAGATGTATAATATAGATACATATAGACAACTATACATTGTTATATAATATAGAAACATAGATAACTTTACATTGTTATATAATATATAAACATATAGATTGTTATATAATATAGAAACATATATATAACTTTACATTGTTATATAATATATAAACATATAGATTGTTATATAATATAGAAACATATAGATATTTTTACATTGTTATATAATATAGAAACATATAGGTAACTTTACATTGTTATATAATATAGATACCTGGTACTACTACTGATATATGATGTAGATATATTATGCTACTACACCTATATATTGGTGTATTATATACTGTAATAATACTAACTTCATATAGATACATTGAATTGCTATTAACATCAGATTTATCTTGATTTATTTTGTAAATTTACTTTTAAATTACTGTTACATGTATATACATCTGTATAATGTTAACACAGCTGTTAAATAGCATTATGTCATATGGACGGCTGATCTACATGTATGATACAATGTATATAGGTAGCTAGGACAACCTTCTAGTCAACAAGGTTCCATATCTATATACAAATATATACGACTCTACTTAATATATACACAGTAATTAAGTGATACACACTGATAGATGTTGACACAGACATATATAATTTATCAAGTTTCGGTGACCTTCGGATTTAATGTTTGAGATCGATCAACGGTGTCGGTAAATGTCACCTGTAGAATGTGCCGCGCGGAAGTTGGATATTTCATTATGTCGGCCCAATACTACCATGTGCCTTCCATGTCATACGTTTTACCTTAAGGATATATGTTACCTTACACCGACACAAATAGTTTCCAGTAGTAATTTATAATAGATAAATTGATGTTACATTGTTCAACTATAACAAACGAAACAGAAAATACCGACACGATAACAAAATTTTGATTCGAAATAAAAATGATAAAACGAAGCAAAATATGGCCAAAAAAGTTCAGATTTGAACGGAGAACCCTGGAAAAATACAGGGAGATTAGGACCGGGTATTCCGGCAGTGTAAGCGTCTTCTGCTTCATCGACCACACTCGTAATACAAATCTAGGTCACAGCGACACCCGTGATAAATATCTAGGTCAAAGTCACACTATCGAAATGAACTATGATGATGACAACAGAACGAACACGTATTCAAACATCAAATACGTCTAGTTTGATGGAGCCGAATCCGAAATAGATAAAAGATAAAAAGGGAGAGGGGGACATTGATTTGAATACTTTAAAGTGTTTGTTACAAGAGATGAAGACCAGAGATTTTTTATGGTTGTTATCATGATCTCATTTGGAAATATTTATGTTTATTTCCGGAGAACTTGGTCTGAATCTCCTTGTAAATTTTCAAGAGTCTCTACGCAAATCTATAATTTTGCTTATATTTTGCCTTATATAATTTGTTTTGCGTTTTAACTCTGATTTCGTTATTATTTCGGTATTCTTTTCTGTTTTTGTCTTTTACAGTAGTCAATGAAACATATGATTGCAAAGATACTAATTCATCAGTTTGTACAAAAATGCTGGACAGTATTCGACTGCAATGTAAACATTAACAAATATCTCAAATGTCATTTAAACATTGATTCAACAACGCATGCTTCAGTGTAGAAATAATGATTGTCATTTATTCCTGAAAATAAAACAAAAAAGTAAGTTGATCATCGAGTATTTAAAAAATACACTGCTTTTTTTATGTAAAGTGATTGATGAGTATCAGAACCATTTCATACACTGTCATTAGTCCGGAGGAAATATCATGAATAACATAATTAGGGTATCTATGTCCACCTAACACATGCACCCTACCTGACGAACTGAATTCTTGTTACAGAATCATGGGAAGAATACAGCTAGTAACGGCGTGCTGCCTGGTACTGATGGCGATCAGCCAGAGTGTGGTCAACGCACAAGTATTCCCACAACAAGGCGGCATGAATGGTCAATTAAACAACGGATTTAACCAAAACATGGCCGGATTTGGTAACAATTTCCAGCAAAACCCAGCCTTAAGGAACCAAATGGGAATGAACACGATGAATAATGGATTCAACAATGGCTTCAACAACGGGTTTAACAACCAGTTCGGCGGTATCGGTATGTCCGGGGGTGGCTTCAATCGAGGAGGAATGAACGGACAGGTGACCGTGCCCTTCCTTGGTAGTGGAGGCGCAGGAGGCTTCAACAACGGCTTCAACTCTTTCAACAATGGTTTTAACAACGGATTTGGCAATAACCAGTTCGCCGGAGGGTTTTCTCCGTCGACATTTGGAGGCCCGTTCGGAAATACTGGGATGAACAACGGAATGAACAATCGAATGGGAATGGGTGGCCAGTTTGGACAATTTGGAAATCGACCCCAGATGGGATAGGGAATGGATGCCTTTCCTATGATTCGTTTTGCCAAATACGAACTGCCATTTATACATAGGGTGTATAATACCAATGTTGATACATGTCATTTAGACATAAAGCTAAAAATAGTAATTTGAGCGTGTTGATTATAAAAGTTTACCAAAATTTAACAATATACAGTTACATGTATATCATTGGTTTAATTCTAATTCAGGTACAGAACCATGTTAAAAAAACAACGATCTTTTATATGACTACAAAATTTATTTCCGTCTTGACTATTATGTCCTGATAATTGTAAATATGGGGAAATTTGATCACAAATCCTGTTCTTTTATCTTACCTCTGCGTATAGATTTCCAATTATATTTGTACAAATAGATGTTTTAATGATCTTATATTTTGATGATATTTGCCAAATATGTATGTATTAAATGATAATTATTTATTCTACCTTATCACACTAAATTTCACTACTCATTAGTTCTCTGAATGTCTTGAAAAAAATAACGCCACCAATTCCAAAACCCGAACAAACACCATGGGGTATCTCATGATCAACGTACGTTTATTACTGTTGTAATTATATGTATATTACATGTGCTACATGCTCATGATGATGTTTTCCTGTTTAACATCAACTATTATGTTTATTTATTAAGTTGAGCGACATAATCTATATTCAATGTGAAGCTGACTAGCATAACTCTCTTTTATCATTTCGGAACATCTGATTTTATTCCACTTGTACTTTTTCATAAGGCTCCATGAAAATCTCTGTATGTGCATGTTTTGTCGCCGTTCTACCGATCATGAGTTAGAATTATGGTTTCGTTATCGTGTTAGTATTCGTTTGATTGTGTAGTTAACATTGTCACATTTTGATTAAATTAATAATAGAAAGAGACACAAATTGTAGCATACAGAAACTATTCTAAATTTGACTAAAATGCTAAAATCTTGGATTTCCTATAAATGCAATGTAAATTCACGCTTTGAGAGAATTGGTACTTGGCACGTAACGTAAGACAGGCATGTTCATTAATCTGTTATCACCAATGAAGGTATAAAAATGAGAATCCTTCACGTGCGCGAGGATAACAATATGAAATCTGCATAATAGAATTAGCCTTTAAATTTACGGGATTTGAAATAAGAATAGGCGTAATTTAGTATTGAGTAATTAGGTAATCATTGATAGATATCTATTGTGAAATTATACTGTTAGGTCACTTCTGTATTATGTATTACGTGAGATAGCATTTCAATTGTACGAATTAACGTTAGTAATTGATAAAAATAATAATAGTGTAGCATTAGAGACAATGGATAATATATTCTGATTGAGAAGGACTTCTGTAGGAATGGCATACTACTAGATGCTAACAATAGTTTTAAAAACACAATCAATTGAATCAGTTAAATTATATTTTCAGTATTTTCATATTAAATTGGATATGTTTCATATTTGTAATTCAGTATACGGCCTATTATTTTATATAAACACTTCTTGATTGTACGGATAACAAAATTTTAAGTTTTCAATCAATACTACGACTAGAAAAATATAATTATATATAGTTATGTATATTTCTACGCTCGATGAAATACTTCTTTTAGAAACAAAATGTACAGAATGTAATCAACCTTTACTTGGAGTAGGCGTACAGTGTCGATATGTTCAAAATAACTACAAATACATCCATGCAGTGCATTATTTTGATAGTATCCATTATGAGATATTCTATGTAAATATAATGTTTTATAATAAAACTATTTATGTTCAGTTTGATGAGTTATGACTTATTTGTGATTTTGCGTTAACTTTCCACAACTCCAGTAATTCATATCAATTATCTTTTAATGTGTATGTTGAATGTGGTTTTTAACATTAACAAATGGCATCATTTGAGTATGATGCAGCAATTATTTTAAAACAGAATTCGGTAGATTGTACGAAACTTTTTTTGTTGTTGTCAGTAATTCCTGTTTAACGGGAAGTAATATGTTACGATGACAGGATAAAGCAATAAAATCAACTCGTTTTACATGATATTCCATTAATGTAATAATGCCATAAACAAGAATCGTTGAGAATATTTCTTTATCCACGTATGAAATGGTATAGTAGTGAATTACTTCTTGATGATTGTGAAAAGTGTCATCGTTATTTTCTTTGGTTTAACTTCAGAATTGGCTGATTTGCTGTATTATTATTGCGTGTCATGGTAATATTATTCAGTATATTCTGTCATATAATTTCAGTCATATTGATTTGAACCTTCGGGATACAATTCGAAAGTACCCAGTCAAACACATGTATTTTGTGTATAAAAGCAATATCCACGTCCAAATCTTTACGGAATGCATAAAAAAAAATGCATTTGATATGACAATTTTTATCCAAATGAAACACTTTCACATTCTTAGACATTATTTCATGCTGAAACAAAACTTGCTTATGGTCCTGACCTATATCTTTGATAAATCGCCTTAGTTGATATTTAGGTCGAACATAGATTTGGATATAACATTGTGCCAATCATGACCACATAGCCGATAAAACATCAATATTGCTGTACTTTACTGACCGGTGATAGCCGGCTAGGGAGGTTAACGATTCGGATATTGTCAGGGGGAATAAATTAATGTGTGGCTGATTGACACTCTAGTTGCATACATTGAGTATGAATTTGGGATATAAAAGAAAAAGTGGAAATGCTCACAGGTATTGCACGTCACCTGGCTTCTGCTGAACAAGAACGGTAAGTATACATTCGTATTTCACTGCAGGCCGGCCGGCAAAATCTTAATTCTGTACACCAAACAAGTATCATACTGCAATCAGTTATATAATTATGTAATGTTTTTTTTGTTTTGTTTTGTTTTGTTTTGTTTTTTGTTTTGTTTGTTTTAGCAATTAGTCATGTATTGATGTAATGTTTTTTTTAACATTTTGGTGCGCTTAAGGAAAAAAAGGCTACCTACGAAACTCTGTTAAGGATATGTCCATCTGTAATAAATCTCATGCAATACCACATGTATATGTACCAGGTTTCAAACAGTTAACACATATCTAAATGATTCATGGAATATGAATTATCAAGAATTATCAAAGGAGCAAACAATTATTAGTATCAGAAACAAGGAAATTCTAAACATAGGGTATAATAAGTTCCAAAATTTCTATATCTCAGTATCTACATGATAGATTGCGCTTTTATTTTCTGGAAATAATAGATGAAAAAAATAATTACATAAAATTCGAAAATAAAAAATGACCACTAAAAAACTTTTAGAATACAAAAATATTATTAGATAAAACAGTGTGTGATTGGCGAAGTATGTTTAATAGGGGAAGCTTTATACATGATTATTGAATGGGTTTAGAGTTGTAGGATAAACCGGTTATTAGCTATGAATTTTGTTAAACTTTTACTATTTTCGTTGTTTCGACTGTTTATAACACTGCAATTCAATAATTGTTTTGCAGACGCAGTTGCCACGATGAAGTACAGTCACCTATCAGCCATAGTGCTGATAAGCTTGCTGGTGAGCCATTCCGTGGCACAGACGACATTGTCGTTGACCAATACGGGTATCCTTGGTACCGCTTTAGGACTGGGTGCCTTATACTATTTATATGAACAGAACAACAGACTACCTCCGTTTCCTCCAATACTTCCTCCACCGCAGTTATATGGACCAAGCTGGGGCCCTAATCCTTTCTGGCGGCCACGACACCCTCCTCCACCACCACCACCACCACCACCACCACGACGACCACCATTTTTCGGCCCCATATATGGCTCACCTCTAGGTATGTATGGTCACATTGTGTTGATATTAGAATTTCAAATTGTATGATTATTTATAACAAGATATCAATACTTAATGAATGTATGTATCCACTGCCATAAGGTGTCTGCGATAGCCCACAGCAGCCGTCATGACAACTGCGTTAGTTAAAAGACGTCGTGCATGTTTTGTTTGTAATTGTCTTGACAACTGCTTTAAGAAACAGCACTTTGCAAGATAAAATGTCATTTTACTTCTCTGGCAACTGTTTTACTAAATCATTTGAATGTTATGGAAAAAATATTGATAAGGCAAACTAAACACAATATACATATGTAAACTATTAAATGCATTTTATTTCCTCGGTTACCAGCTAAAACTTTTTTCATTTATACTATGGAGTGAATGGATAGGTTGCCTAATCAATATTTTCACAACATTCAACTTACCGCTCAAGTCTCCTAGTATTTGATCTGGATCCATAACTATACGCTACACCCATCGGCAGTGGAGCTATTATAAATGTTATACTTTAATAATTTTAACAGAGACATGATACATGGAATGGGAGCCGCTCTTTTCGAGCACACCTGTAAGACTCGTTATTGGTTATGGAATGTTAATTGTCTCAAAAGCCAAACGTCCATGGCTGATATGGGTCATACAGAAAAGTGACAAAACAAATGTTTTGGTAAAACAGTTCATCTTTACTAAGCAGTTGTCATGGCACTAACCTACACAATATGCCCTTTAGTTCTTTTTACTAAATCAGTTACAATGACGGTTGCTGTGGGCCATCGTAGGTATCGAACTTTAAATATCATTAAAGCAATTTATTAGTATTGTTTTATTTTTTCATGTTTTAGCTTATTGGTAAATAGCTGTACGATTTGGTATTACATCATGTATTGTCGTATGCTGTTTCTACTTCTCAATTCATGTTTAAATGTGTCAATTACTTGTGTATGTTTTGTACAATTCGTTACACAGCGTGCTGAACTTTACATGTTTAACAGTGATAGGAATCATGAAAGAATCTGAATTTCATGCGGTTGCAGAATACTAAAGTTGTGATAGCATATCATCGTGTGAGAATCTGAATATTTATCATGAGGTTGTAAAATAATAAATCTATATAGATTTAGCTTAAACGGGAATTAACTTTAGCAATATTCTAACCAAATCGATGTTTTTATTCATTAATTCTTTTGACCAAAAAATGATGTTTTTTGTTACTGAGCATATGGCAAGCAAGTTACCATTCGATAGTTTTGTATCAAGTTTGCTTCAGCCAAAGATTTACTTTCCACTTTCTTCATCAGTGATACAATTTTTTTTTTTTTTTAATTTTTGAACTTTATTCCCTTACTGACACTGAAAAAAACGAATTGATCGTAGAGAAAAACTGTCTATTCAGTAGAATCATGTTGATAAAAGGTATGCTTTATGTATTTTTCATACATTGAAAACAGTTGTCGGTTCTGAAGAATCATACTAAAGGTTTTCGAATATAGCAAATATTGAGTAATAAATATATAAAGTATCTGAAATTCAGACTAATCTGTATAGCATATATAAATTTGACTGGTTGAGTAAATCACACTGATATGCTAATTCGATTGTATAAGAGAAAGTGTTTAACTACCAATATCTTTTGTGTGTATATTTCAGGTTGATCCGGTTCTGACATTTCTCTGAGGGTCCGGAGTGACACCAATGGGACATGGATACAGGACACTCTATATCAGCTGCGTTGTTAACATTTTTTTTACCAATAAATTGTATATATATGTATATATATTTCTTTGTGTCTTTGTATTATAAGACTTTGATTTTCATTTTTTTAGTCAAAGCTGACATGCGATGAATTGAAAGTGAAATGTGTAAACAGTAAAAAAAAAAAAAAATACTTCCTACTGAGTGTACCGACACTTTATCACTAGTCCTCAATCTCTTGGTCGCGGGTTCGAAACCTACGAAGGGCAGTTGCCTGTACAGACCGTAGGCCGGTGGTTTTTCTCCGGTACTCCGGTTTTCCTCCACCTAAACCAAGCCTGGCTAATGTATAAAAGTAGTAAAATTAATATGTGTAAACAGAAGAAAGAAAATAAACTGAGATTTCTGGCTACTTTAAAAATGTAGTAGATGTAAGATTTGCGAACAGAAGGAAGAAAACAAACTTAAGTTTCTGACTACTCTATAAAAGTAGGATTCGTAAACAAAGGGAAGAAAACAAATTGAGATTTCTGGCCACTATATAAAAGTAGTAAGAGTAAGATGTAATAACAGAACAATGAAAAGAAATTGAGAATTTTTGCTGCTGTATTAAGTTGTAAAAACAAATTGAAATGTATAAAAGTAGTAAAAGCAAGATTGTGAACATAAGGAAGAAATCAAACTGAGATTTCATGCTACTGTTAAAAATGAAGTAAAAGTAAGATGTGTAAACAGAGAAAGAAAAGTGGTTTTCTATCATAAGCCTTGGCATGTAAAATTGATGAATTCAACATCCAAGAACAGTTGTAACAGTAAAACGGATCTCTACATAAACGATGTGAAAAAAGGAAATATAGCAAATGTCTATAAACACACAAAGATTATATTAGAAAAGAAATACCTCGAGAGTGTCTAAAATCTACAGCACTATATAAAAGACATCAAGTATTTCTGTATAATGATTGTTGCGGTGAAATGATTTTGTCACTTACTCTTTTGATACTAGCGACAGTTCCTTGTTTTACTATAAGGCTACAGACTGAAAAAATCATATTGACCAAATCAAAACACATAAAGGCGTAAAATGTCATCAGCTTTAAAAAAGTTATTAGATACAAAAACTAAATATCGCCATAGGTCATGGCAGTGCAAAAGTTGATACCCACTCGCGTTTCTTTTTACAATCATTAGAGACTCAAAAATGTTCCGGAAAAATTGGTGACATAAGAGTAATACTTTAGGTAAAGACAAAGGGGGAAAGTCGGGGGCGTAACTGTTAGTCTTTAATGAAATATGTATCACTTTCTATCAGTCTCGTGAATGGTCAATTTTGGGATATTTTGAACAAGTTTCGTAAAAATAGTCTGAAAGAAAAGCACAAGAAGGCATGCAAATAAACCCCACAAAAATAAATGAATAAAAAAAAATTAATAAAATAAATAAATAAATAAAAATTGATATTTAAATGCCAAAAAATTAACTCTATTTTGCATTTCCTATATCGGTTGAGTATTATTACGTGATGTACATTTCTAGGTTTTTGTCTATTTCACTACTTGGTTCCGGGACTTTCTGTACCAATCACGTATGAAATGTATAGGGTTAAATCATGTTAATGTTAATCATATTGACAGTGTCTTAATTTCATTTCAGAAATATTTTATTAACAATACAAATATAAATAAATACAAAGTATTGTCAAAAGAATAAGACAACAGGCGCAATGCCTATATCAGTCTTCTTCTATTACTTCCGGTTAGGCTTGGTAGAAAGATGATATGTTTCACTTTATTATTTCTACAGAAATTATATATCATTACATGTATATAGTATCTAATTCAAAAAGGGATTACTGTAAGGAATTATATGTTCATCATGAAATTAAATAGAATAGGTGTTATAATTATAGAGATAACTACTATTCAAAATTACTTAGTAAGAAAACAAAACTATTATTTGATAAAGTGAAGACACAACATATTTCCACCAAGCCTAAAATGAAAAGTTATATGTAATGTAATAAACAACAATAACTCACTCACACACATTCATTCATACTTTCATACTAGAATGTTATAAGGATGAGTATTTAACATAACAAACTTGCTATAATAGTTGAGTAAATGTATATAATTGTATTACTACTAAAGACAGTATTACATATAGTTTCTTATTTATACACAGAAAAACGTTTTGAGGATTTAATATATAAGTTTACATGATATAGAATAGAGATATTTAAATTATCAGGAGCATTAATGATGCCACACACTAGGCATTGAAGATTTATATAACCTAACAAGTTGTAGATGGATAGAATATGGTGCCTAGAATTGGAATACATGGGACATTGAAAGAAAAAATGCACTAAATCTTCACTAGGAGCACCACATACACAGGATGGGTTATCAATCAGGTGATCAAAATGTTTATCATAATTAAGGTCACTTTTAAAATTTCTAAGTTGGCATAAAATTATGTTAAGTTGTCTGGGAGCAGAATTAATGAAAAGTTCAGAAATAGTTATATCATTAGTAGTTTTTAACTTACATTTAAAAGAAGAAATTGT
Source organism: Pecten maximus (assembly GCF_902652985.1). Taxonomy (NCBI): domain Eukaryota; kingdom Metazoa; phylum Mollusca; class Bivalvia; order Pectinida; family Pectinidae; genus Pecten; species Pecten maximus. Next base: position 46,902,096 of record NC_047017.1, read on the forward strand.
AATAGAGTCTCTAATGGAAATATCAAGTGAATTCCACATAGTCATAGTTGAAGGAAAAAAACTTTTCATGTAGCTATTAGTTCGTGACTGTGGTATATTAAATACTCTGTTATTTCTAAAGGTGTATATATTGTTTACATTTAAATATGGTTGTATAATATTAGAGAGATACAATGGAGTATAGTTATTAATAATTTTGAACATTAATACAAGTTTATGATTCTGTCTTCTTTTACTTAAAGGATCTAGTTGAGTTTCATTATATAAGATATGGTGAGAAGTACCTCTTCTGAGACCTGTTATTATACGCATGGCTTCCAGTTGAATAGATTCAAGAAGATCAGATTCGGCTTGAGTGCAATTGTCCCAAACTACATCAGCATATTCTAATATTGGTCTTATGTATGAAGTATATAAAGTTTTCAAGGTTTTCCTATCAACTAATTTTTTTAATACACGAAGTAAACTTAATCTAGAGTTAGCTTTTTGATACACATTAGAAATATGGTTCGCCCATGTTCCTTTACTATTAAAGGTTAGCCCTAAGTGATTATGAGATTCATTTTGTACAATTAGATTATTATTAAACAAAAGATGTGGATAATCAATGTTTTGTCTACGACTGAAGTTCATAGCTATTGTTTTATTACGATTGAAGAGAATTTGCCATCTATATGCCCAGTCAGAAATAGAGGCTAAGTCATTATTAAGCAGTGAAGAAGGTGTATCTAAATCATTATTATTTTGTATTATTACATATAGAGAGGTGTCATCAGCAAAGAGTTTTATATTGCTGTTTATATTATTAGTAATATCATTAATGAAAAGAAGAAACAAAAATGGACCAAGGACAGATCCTTGAGGGACTCCTGCCGATATAGGTTTAGTGCTAGACTGATACCCTTCAAAGATTACCCTTTGCTTTCTGTCAGACAAGTAAGCTTTAAACCAATTATATAATTTACCTTTAATACCGTAAGATTTCAATTTATGTAATAGACCTAAATGCCATACGCGATCAAAAGCTTTACTTATATCACAGAAAACAAAGCGCAAATCTTTGCCTTGATCTAATGTACTACTTATAGTATTATATATATCAGTTAACTGGTTAACTGTAGAGTCGGTGGGTCGAAAACCTGACTGATGTTCACTTAACATATTATGACTTGAAATATAATTATATGTATATTTAAAAATAATTTTTTCTAAAATTTTAATAAAGACAGATGTGACCGCTATGGGTCTATAATTATTAAGGTCACTAACTTCACCTTTTCCTTTATAAAGTGCAGTAACATTAGCAACTTTTAGAATATCAGGGATTTCTCCAGTAGATAATGTTTTATTAAACAATAATTTAAGTGGATATACTAAAGATGGCGAGATATGTTTAATAATAACTGGTAAAATACCATCTGGTCCAGCTGGTTTGTTTTTATTTAGAATGTGAAGTTGATCAATTATATCTTGTTCAGTTATAATAATATCAGATAGTTCAACATGGGACAGGGGAGGTAAGTCGGGTAGATTAGAGTCAGTAATATCAGAGCCAATACTAGTAAAGTGGGTATTCAATGCTTCAGCTTTATCCAGTGGATGAATAAGAACTTCATTATTGTTTTTTAAAGGAAATGATTGTTTGCTATTATTAGTAATTTTCCCCATCGTTTTAGCAATTTGCCACCATCTTCTAGGATTAGTAGACTTATCAGCAAGATAACTCTGTAATTTTGTCATGTAATTATCCTTAGTTTGCCTAATCAAATCAATTACTTCATTCCGAAAGTTCCTAAATTTGGCCCAGTCCTGTTCCCTGTTTTTTTGTTTAGCTAATCGATGTAACCTGTTCTTTTGTCTCAATTTATGTCTTATTTCACCGGTCATCCACGGCTTATCATTAGGATGTACAATAACTGTTTTATGTGGTATATGTGTGCTAGTAGCAGTGTTTATTTTCTCTAAGACAATAGAATATAATTCATTAATATTATTACTATCATTAAAAATAATATCCCAATCAATGTTAAGTAACTCATTGTTAATATTATCCCAATTTGTTTCATTAAAATTGAAGATATTTTTTTTGTATGGTTTGCTTTTTAAAGTTTTAAAACAGATATTAGCTAGGATTGGGCAGTGATCACTGCAAAGGGGTGAAAGGACTAGTGTTGAATTAAAAATATTCACATTGTTGGTAATAAAAACATCTATCAATGTAGCAGTGGTATTAGTAATACGTGTCGGCGTTTGTATAAGGTTTTTTAATTGATATTTAGTTAAAAGCTTAAAAAGATGAGAAGAAGGTTTCATCTTTAGTAGGTCGACATTAATATCACCAGTAATAATAATGTTATAAGTAGTATTAATAAGGTTATCTAATGTATTATCAAGTTTGTTCCAATATTCAACTGTTGTATTGGGAGGTCTATACAAGCAACAAAGAAGTATTTTTTTATTTGAGGATCTAATTTCTAAAATAATATGTTCAATATTTTCAGTTTCTAAATCACTTCTGCGATTAACAAGGATATTACTTTTAGTGTAAATCAAAATGCCACCACCTTGTTGAAGCTGTCTATCTCTTCTATACAAATTAGGATGGGATTTTAATTGTAGATCAGTATTCAATATATTAGAGTCCAGATGAGTTTCTGTTAAGCATATGATATCATTATCACAGAATTCTGCATCAACTAGATCAATTTTGTTCCTTAGAGACCTAACATTCAGGTGTAGTATTGAAAGATCATTGAAGGAATATTTTTCATCAGAAGAAGTCGAGGATGGACCTGGATTTATGTGTATGTTACCTGACATGATAAGTAGAATTACAATTACCAAAAGGTAATACTTTAAGTTAGTAGTAAAGAGACATAAAAAGCAAGTCATACTAAATCTACATTCATACACACTCATACTTACAAAGAATAATATAAATCAAATCTTACAAAACAAAACAGTTACACAAAACAAAAATGAGGACAGGTACATTGTAGTTGGTGAAGTTGATCTCCTCCATGTACATATGTATTTCTTATATGCAAGGTTTTTTCTATTAATTAATAATATTTTGATGCACAACAGTACTACATTGGCAATAAAATATATAAAACAATCAATGACTTTAAGGAAATTATTAGAAAAAATTGAGATTAAATCCATATATTCAAAACAAAGGAGGTAATTGATTCATGTAGGTTATACCATGTTTATCATGTATCATTATACAATGACATTCACAAGAAAAAGTGTGGTTTAAAGACTATATTATCAATTATATAATACTCGCCTCACGATTAAAATTAGTAGATCATAAGATAAATGTTGGCAACTAGGCCTAATCCATCAACCAAGAGTTTTAGACATTAATTGTCCATTTGTGCCTACTGACACCACCTTGCCTTCAACTCATGGATGACGAACATGGTCTAGCATCAAACTTACTTCCCACCAAATGGAAGTAAGGAAAAACATCTGAGTTCAAATTTTTTGTCAAACAGTAAATGATACAACTTATAATACGTCACGTGTTGAAGACCTGTACACACATACATGTGATACAGCAAAGTTCTGAACGTTGAGTAAAGAAACGCTATCAAGAATAAAAGCATCGTTAATTATAAATGGATAATTATAAAATGACATCGATTGAGAAGAACTTACACCTTGATTGGACGTCATGCAGTCATCTTCACTTCCCATGTGTTTACTATCGATTAACACGATTGGTATACGCACCTAGTACACATTTGGTAACAAAGTGATCAGGCTAAGCTAGTCGATAAAACTTGTTGAAAAATTATACTGAGTCAATAAAGATATATCATCAGGCTAAAGTACCCAATATCCAAATTAAGTGTATAACAATTTAAAATAATGCACATTTGACCTTGAGAAGAAACAAAAACAAGGTGTATTCAAACGATGTAGTCGAAATAGGATGACATATTTCAAAGAAATGTGGATGCAATATTTTTAGTGAGATACATTGTACATTCACAGGTCTCATTATCAATTATAACACTCGGCCAGGTTCTATTTAAATGATGTAGATTAAAATTCCTACTAGAATCTAGCTCTAGTTATCCGTATAACAATCGGGCCTACATGTATATGTATACAGACAAGATTTAATCACCGAACATACATGTATATATATATTGTATAGATAGGGTCTTACTTATAGATAATAAGTGAAAAAAATATATCTATACACGATGTACATAGCACTTATTATATATTATACTTATGTAGTGACATTATAGAAGAGTAGACTAGATCTATCTGATAGAGTCTCGGATTTAAAACCGACAATAAGTATATGGACCCACAAACAATAATTAATTGTTCCATAGACTTAATTAGTTAATTATAGTACGGTACATGTATAACGTACGTCAGCATCAATCAGTTCATATCAACATGTAATTCAAGTAATGACAGGTTTTTTTAGTCTTTAGTTACTAGTTTCAGGAATGGTGCTTCCTTCCTGTAGACCAGACGCGTTTTCTTCCGTTGTGATTCCGGCATTGTCATTCTTTGCTTTAATAACTCCCCCCTTCGTTTGGACAGTGTCTTAATTCATGTAACCAGATACTATACAGTGTATTACACTCGCAATTAATATTTTACTAAAGTCGTTCCATTGATATACTGCTATATTATCTCTACGAATACGTTCGTTTTGATGACTTCTATGACCTTGATTTACGAGACAGTTGTCGTCCGGGACCTCTGGTTAATTATCATTTTACGTATTCATCTGTCACCGTGTAAGCCTTGATTTAGTTGATAATTTCCATATTTAATTTTGTGGTTATGTACGGTCTTTATCATCCCTTATTGAAAAAAACCCCAACATTTTGTCTAAAATATTGATAAGCGATGGTTCCGTTTAGAAAACACTCATCTACTTGAAGTGATTGCACTGATTTAATACTTAGTAAACGGTGATTTCTTCCTACAAATATGGTATCCTTGTATGACCTTCTGAATTGTAATGCTATAGTTTGGCAATTAATTAAATAAGATAATTTAATAAAATAAATAAATTAATTAATTAAGTGTGAACTAATCCGTCTCAGGGAAGGTAATTCCTTTGATTGCAATCGAAATGACGTAAACGTTAGTCGGATTAAACGATATACATTAAAGCATAATAAAATTTATATTTAGAATGACTAATCATAACAATTACTATTATTTTAGCGAAATTTGTTTTTACGACATGCCGTATGTCGGTACAATTTTAAACAATGGCACCGTCAAAGAGATGTTGTTAGTGGATCTTTACTTGAACGGCTTCGTCTATCATGTATGCACTAACGAGGGCTGGTTGATATTTTGTGAGCCTCATATTAAAGGAGATACTCAAGGGTGTTCTTTTTAAGTCCTAATATTCTCTGACTATATAGGGCCGTGCACCATAGGACTGGTCTCATTCAAATCCTTGAATACGAGACTCACAAAATATCAACCCTCGTACGATAGTTTTTGTATCATGACACAAGGATGAAAAATCAACAGGATATATTTACAGCAGTGTTAAGCTTAAATAGAAAAAAATAACTGAAATGTAATCAACCTTAACTCAGAGTAAGCGTAACGTGTTGATATATTCAAAATAACTGCAAATACATCCATGCAATGCATTCTTTTGATGAAATCAAGTATGAGATGATCTGTGAAAAATATGTTTTTATAATAGAATTATTTGTGTTCACTTTGTTGACTTAAGACTTGCTTGCTTTTAACAATACCAGTAATAAGTATCAATTATTTTACATGCATTGTAAAAGTCGTTTACAAAAACAAATGGCAGCATTTCAGGTTGATGCAACCATTTGTTTCTTTTGTTAATAAAAAAATAAATCAGTACTTTCTAGTTTAACTTTGAAACGAAAAGTAACGTGAAGCAGCACTGTTATGATGTAATGATAAAACAATAAAACAAACTCGTTTTTATATAATATTCCATTCATGTAATATTGCCATGAACAGGAATCGTTGGGAAAATTTCTTAATTCTCTTATGAAATGTTATATAATAATCAAACTAAGGGGATTAATACTGGATCTAATTGTGAAAAGCGTCATCGTCATTTTCTTGAAATGCTATGTTATTATTGCATATCATGTTCATTGTTTTCAAAAATAATTGATTCTGACATATATTTTATTATGTTTATATTAATCTTTGAAACGAAATGCAAACGTGTTCGGACAAACACATGCATTTTATATATAAAAGCAATATCCAAGTCCAAATAATGACAGAATTGAAAACAAATGCTTTAGGTATGAACATTTTTATCCAAATGAAAATCAGTCGGTTATATCTCATTCATAAACATAGGATATGATTATAAATGTAATTCCAAAAAAATTGATTGATAAGATGTCACGTTTTTTTTGTAATTGCTTCACTTATTGGGGATATAGCAATCAAAGAATCAATATTTTATTTTAATGCTGATGAAGCATAAAAAAACTCATTTTTCGTCGATTGATTTATTCTTTTTTATTTTATTTGGTATATTTTATGGCAAAACAATACATTTTTACGTACTTCAATATTCTTGGGAATCATCTTTATGTCCTGTATCCTGTATAGCTATAATGGTTGAGAAACCAAATGTAAGAAAGTACCTCCTGTATCACTGAAAACCAAACCGTATAATATAAGCAATGCTTACCAAAAATAGAGATAATTTTTGTTCGTTTACATTTCATGACTCGTTATTATTATTTACTTAACCATTTGAGGTTAGATAACATTAATGACATGCCCATTAGTCCAAAACGAATTTCTATTATATTTTGAAATTGATTTAATTATTCTAACATATAACTCTATTTTTAAAATGTGATGAATGAACTGGCATTGAACACTTTTTTGTCCGGCACATATAACTAAAATTCCATTGTTTCCTGCTAAAATGTTATCAAAACAAAACTTTTAGTCCTGACTTGACTTCTATCTTTGACCAATCGCTGACCAAAAGTTGATATTTTGGTCGAACATATATTTGGATAAGACGTTGTGGCAACCATGACCAAATAGCCGATAAAACATCAATATTGCTGTGTTTTCCTGACTGGTTATAGCCGGCTAGGAAGGTTAACGATTCGTACATTGTCAGGGGGAATAATTAATGTATGGATGATTGACACACTAGTTGCATACATTGAGTATGAATTTGCGATATAAAAGAAAAAGAGGAAATGGTCACAGGTTTTGCACATCATTTGAATTCTGCTGAACAAGAATGGTAGGTATACTTTCGCATTTAACTGGATACCGGCCGACAAAGTCTTAATTGTCTACATAAAACAGGTATTATATTGCAATCAGTTTTTTTCTAATGATAGCATTTTTATCAAATGTAATTTTTTTTGTCTTTTGTTTTTTTGTTGTTTTTTTTTTCAATTTGGTGCGCATTGGAAATACAAAGCTACCTTTTGACAGCGTTAAGGATATGTTCGTATGTAATTAATCTCATGCAATACCATATGTACATGAAGGAGGATTTGAACAGTTAACACATATCTACATGTTTTATAACTATATTGGTATTAGAAATATCATTAAAACTTCTATATCTCAGTATCTCAGATAAAAACAGCGTGTGATTAGCATATTTTCATTAGGGGAAGTTTGTTACATGATTATTCAATTTATTATTTCACTTATTTTGTTTTCGAATGTTTTATAACACTACAATTCCATACGTGCTTTGCAGACGCAGTTGCCACAATGAAGTACAGTTACCTATCAGCCATAGTGCTGATAAGCTTGCTGGTGAGCCATTCCGTGGCACAGACGACATTGTCGTTGACCAATACGGGTATCCTTGGCACCGCTTTAGGACTGGGTGCCTTATACTATTTATATGAACAGAACAACAGACTACCTCCGTTTCCTCCAATACCTCCTCGGCCGCAATTATATGGACCAAGCTGGGGCCCTAATCCTTTTTGGCGGCCACCATTTCCTCCTCCTCCTCCTCCTCCTCCTCCTCCTCCAACACCACCACTACCAAGATTAAATGCCGCCAGATATGGTCCAATTCTAGGTAGGTATAGTCTCATTGTTGTGATATATATATATACCCACTTCGATTAGTATCGAATATTATAAAAGTAAATTGTTATGATTTGGTTTTCTCCACTTTTTTAGCTGATGATTTTTACTTTCTACGTTCTTCACAAGGTGCACACATTTCTTTTTTTTCGGTTTTTGGATTATCATTTACACTACTGACAATGAAAAACAAATTGCTTATTGTGAAAACTTTCTTTTTAGTAGAATTATGCATACATCAAATATGATTCATTCTTCATTAAAGAATCTAAAAAAAAATCGGTACTGTACATGAAAAATGGTTGGTTTTCATCCATATTAATGAAAATTTGAACTATTTAAGTGCTCTTTTACACTTGTATAAGAAAATCGTACTTAAGGTTTTCCAATATAATAAATATTGAACGTTTGGTATATCAAGTATCTAAAAACATCTGATTAACGTTTATATTATAGCAAACATATTTCAACCAGATCAGTAAATCACTTTGGAAAACAAATGTAAATAAGCAATTTCGTTTGTGTGTTTATTTCAGGTGGATAAGACTCTGACGTTTCACAGATGATTCAGATTTACACCAACGGGACATGGATACAGGACACGTAAAAATGAAACAGAAATGATGACTCTAATATCAGCTACGTTGTTAACATTTTTTACCAATAAATAAAAATGAACCCTTTTTTTTAAAAATCACAGTTGATATGCGATGAAGTACTTTCATATTATATAACAAAACCAAAAGTACTTAAGAGTACCCATTGGTCAATATTGCTTGATAATAAATGGAGCTGTGTTAACTTTTTTATAATACTTTTATAAAATCAATTAGTGGGAAATTGGAGCTATGTTAACTTTTTTATAATACTTTTATAAAATCAATTAGTGGGAAATTGTGTAAAGGGTAATTTGGGTAAAGGTCAGATAGGAAAAGAAGATGAAAGTGAGATTTGTAAACAGAAGAAAGGAAACAACTTCATATTTCTGGCTACTATATAAAAGTAATAAAAGGAAAGCGTATCAACCGAAGAATGAAAACAATTTAAGATTTCTTGCTACTGTATAAAAGTAGTAAAAGTAAGATTTGTAAACAAAGAAATCAGATCGACATTTCTTACTAGTGTATGTTGCTCTATTATCATAGATCTCATTCCTGGGTTTGATACGTTTGGTCCTCATCACAGACGAGTTCAAGTTGGACACAACACATGAAGCCTAATTCTCCGACACATTCTGTATCCATTACTGAATGCATGCATGTTTTTCTTTTCAACTATCCTTTCAGAATTGAAGCTCTTTAATAAATAACAATTTCTCACTTCGTCACTTTGTCACCAGAGGTCTGAGTTCAATCCCTAGCGGAGACTGTAATTTACATTCGCACTGTTAAAATATAAAAGCAATTCATGAGAGTACTTTCTTCGGTATGTTTTTGCTCTACACATTTCCACCAATCATGATGTCCTAATGTCACTCGGATAACACAGTGGATGTTTGGGAAAAGTGCTACCCGTCAGAATAATATGGCTATATTTATTTTACAGTCTCCACAATAGCGTAATTACTGTGGCAGTTAAATTCTAAAAGATGTATAAACCAATAGAAAGCAATAAATAAAACGAGCATTGAAGGCGTTACATTTTTGACGTTGTTATATAGACAGTCAGAATTTACATAGTCCCTTGACCAGACACACTGATGGAGCTAAACATTCAACAAAGACATAACATTATCAATTTAGTAAATTGATAAATAAGAGGAGGACTAATTTTATTGACTAAGAATGAAACATTAAACAAAAATAAAAATTCAAACAATTTTAGAATGCATGGGAATGGAGTGCATGTAAAATATAGTCTTAATTTAGTTAAAACTGTATCGTACATCTGTCCTCGTCCTTACTTTCAAAATCGAATACACATATTTAGCACCTTTCAAAGCAGACTGAGAGTAGACTCTATAATAGGGTAAATTGCCCATATAGCTGTTTCGTCCTCCTAAGACATGTCAGTGGTGTTATAGTGTCCTTAGTATTGATAGTCGAGCGAAGTGTCAAAATATTAATGGGGAGTTCAAGATCGTATCTGGTCTTACAAAGACATCCCATATAGAACTTCGTAGCTAAATGCATTTACAGATATATCAGATTTAGCCAATCTAATGATAATGACAATATTCTCCGTCTAACAATGAATAAAGTCTAGCGGAAAAAAAAGAAATACAAGTTCGGTTTTTCTGATATAACCTTTGGTCTAAATTCAAATAAATCCTACACTGAACTACCTCTGAGTTCTTTAGTTAAAATTCCGCCGGCCTTGACACCGCTTGATGCTGCATGTTTTCAGCAGAGTTTTCAAGAAAGCATGCATCCTTGTAAACCATAACAAACCAAACATTTGTACAGTAAAGATAAGTTGCACAATATTTCTTGCGATTGTACAGTGAAATGCCGCGATTGAATGAAGTCGATAGGGTAAGGGCCATTGTTCTGATAATGCACCTGCATTCTCAACGTCATGTAGCGCAGCAATATGGTTTACATGATACAACAATATTCCTTTTAATTAGGGGTCACAGAGCCACAAGGAGATTGGGTGACCGTCAATATAGAGGCATAGAGTCAAGTCGTCAGCACTCGTCGTCGGCCAGTGTGTCCAAGAACGTTAAGGAATCGGTCGTGGGAGTTTGATCCAAGGTCAATATGTCCCTTTGTTGGTCCGCCAATTACGCAGAGGCGACACCAACGTCGCAGTGGTTGCTTTCACATGTACCTAATTTGTTTTGTTTGGCTCATTGGCGACGCGTGTGGGTCACTGACGAGGGACTCATGCACTCCATATTTCATTATTTTTTATCAGATTATCTTTTCATGGATTATACATGAATTATCCTTATCACTACGCCTTCGTACTATATATAATGTTTTGACCAATCTAATTCACTGTATTTCCGTTTTTTTAATATAAACACAATGACTCTTATGGAAGTGACGTTCTGCCAAGCTCGCCATAAATGTTCAACAAACAGAGTATAACGATAACAAATTCAACAACGAACGGCTGATTGTATACATTATAAGCATTATGATTATAAAATAAATCAAATCGAAATTAACATTTTAACAGTTTGATCGAATCATTTTCATAAGTTTGCTGCTACATATGTAACAGGAGAGGAACAAATGTAGCGGCCAGACCGGGGTTCGAACCCGGGACCTCCGAACACTAGCCGGATGCTCTACCAATTGAGCTACCTGGTCACCGATGATCGACCCAGTCCAGTCCCGCTACACACCTTCCTCCTTTTTTCCAAGTCTTCGCCCTCGAAGACACACTCCCCTTATACCACCACCGTGGGTATTTTAGTTGGGCGCCAATTTTGTAACAGGAGAGGAGAAAATGTAGCAGCCAGACCGGGGTTTGAACCCGGGAACCTCCGAACACTAGCCGGATGCTCTACCAATTGAGTTACCTGGTCACCGATGATCGACTCTGTCCAGTCCCGCTACACATATATGAATCCTTTAAAACTTCCGTTGTCATCTTTGCTCTTAAATTTCAATTTCTACTCAATTTGGACTCATTTAAACTACCAAATAAAGCTGTTTCATTTTTCCATGAATTTGACAGATTAACCTCCTCAATCTACGCGTAGGAAGAAATAATAGTGCACATGCTGCCCGCTTTTGTCCTGTCCTGTAGGAACCAAGAAACAATAATTTCACATAGACGATAATGATAACGTTTACCACTGTCCATCTTAAATGGAGTTTTAAACACTGGTCCACTAACCCTAATTGTGAAGAATGTTGTCTCACAATCCTGTTAATAGAATATCTAAAAATTCTACCAATTTGAACTTTTTTATATTGGGGTCTCCATTTTGTATTGAATTCAGCACCAACGATTCAACTAAATGTACAACAAATTACACACTTAATGAACTCCCCTTGACAAAAACAGACTGGAAAATATTCAAAAATAGATTATATATTTCACATCTACATGTATTGCCCAGCACAAATATAAAGACATTGGAAACGTCTCTCACCTGAACATCAAATCAGTAGGCCCCGATACATTCACACTCCTATTTAATTTTCTGCCCAAACAAACCTACAATCTATTTTTGATTTAGTTCTTTGGTCCCTGTAGGCCTAAACCTTTACGTTAGGTCTAAAGGTTAGGCCTATGTGTGTGGAGAGATCTCATTACGCTTAACTTACTGAAATTATTCTGAGTCAGAAATAGCATACATGTTTTATTATCAGTGCTTAGTTTGGGGGAAGTGAATGGGCCTGTTTATAGCGGGATTCTGAAAATATAAATGAGATTTTCAACAAAAAAACTGGTAAAAAGCCCTATTTCACATCCCAGTGTGATGCCTGATATTGTATATAATCAAAATTAGCTCATTATACTTTAAATAAGTTCATGATCATCGCTCAAACGTTCAGAATTTTTCTCCATCATGTAAATTGTCCGAATGCGTGTTAAATTAGATTTAACTACAAAATTATTATTTCACTTAAACCATGCTATTTTTCATATCATTTAACAGTTAAGGTGTTGTATGAATATATAGCGTATAGTAGTCTGAATGATACTGTTTGGTGATCATCTAATGACGAACTATTTCTTTTAACACAAACCGTTAGACTATTGTACTTGTTTACTGAAATATAAGGATTGGTTGGGTTCATGGGGTTATACTTGGATAGTAAGACTTATCATTAATCAACACTGATTTTTTTCAGTAATGAAAACACCCATCTGGTTTAACTTAACAGTAAATAATAAAATGGTGTTTTATAAGAAATGGTATCAGAAGGTAATTGTTATAATCAATGATTTATTTAAATTGCCAAACTTAAATACTTTTTATACCTTTCAGCAATTGAAGATAAATACAATATCAATACCAACTTCCTTACATACCATGGTATAATAAACTCTATTAGGAAATACACTGTCCACACGCATATAGAAAATGAAAATCTAACTTATCCATTAGTACCCATTCATTTAGAAATATTTTTGAAAACATATTAAGGGCTCAAAAGACTTCTATAACATACTTTCTAAAATATTCATAATCCCTTTCGAAGTTACTAAACTTTCCAAATAACAGTGGCTCCAAAATAGAATAAACTAACATATTAACCATTAATTCATATGTATTCAAAATCGGATTAACTGGTAGTCCAAACTGCTTCTTTTATAAAACAGAATCAGAAACAACTGTACATCTATTATGGGAATGCAAAGAAGTACAGTCATTTTTTGATAACTTTGAATTTTTGCTAGATACTCTATTGATTCCATTTACTTTAAATAACGAAACTTTCATTTTTGGAATGAGAAACAAGAAAAATATGTATTATAAAACAGATAATCTTATATTACTCATTAAGAAGCAGTGCATCTATAAAACAAGATGTTTACAACAAACTCTATCAGTACAAGCAATGAAACTTAATTTTATAGATAATATCAATATTCAAAAATATATTTTTATTGGTAAAGATAAAGGACATATTGGAACATTTCATAATAGATGGAGAAAATGGGATAACTTTTACAGACAACACCCAACTCCTGACAATACTTCTCAACTATTCTTTGTTGTATGTTATTAAGCTGCAGGATGATATATTAAAATTATTGACTGTGAATATAATGATAATATATGTGTTTGGAAAATAAAAAAATAAATAAAAAGAATTAATCAAAACTTCCTATCCACAGATAGTTTACCCTATATGGGTTATGCAAAATAAAGGACATACGTGATATAATCAAACGGAATCATTTGGGCATTGAGCTTAATTCAAACGATATTGATAAGAAGAATATCATTCATATAGAATATATGTATAGAAAATAAATAAAAGTGCAAGGAAATCTATTTTTTGTGTTTTCCTTACTATGATCTTGTTCTGTAACAATACTCGAGAAAATACAACCCTTTTCACGCTAGTGATAACAATATGTATGGTGAATCAGTTTATAAGAGACAGCCTGACGTTTGGACGTTATGGGTTTTTAAGATAAAATATTACATTGGCATCATTGAAAAAAGTTCAATATGGCTAACCAACGTCGGACAGCTTTATTCATGAATCTATAATCACACATAAAAGACGGAAATGTGAATCTATCAGGTGCATGAGGATACCAATATGAAACCTAAAAAATAGAACAAGCCCGAATATTTACTAGATTTGAATCATAAAAGCACGAATAGAGGTATTAAATAATTCCAGTAATCGTTGAAAAACTTCTTATGATAAATTACAATATAAGATCACAATTCTATTATGTAAACATTAAAGATTACGTGGTATAACATTTTTAATTGTATGAATTTACTTAAGTTAATGTTGAAAAAAATAGTGTAGAGACAATGGATAACATGTTCTGTTAGAAAGGGATTTTTGTAGAAACGACATGCTGGTAAATGTGAACAAAAGTTTTTAAAACATAATCAATTGAATTAATGTCCAGTTCATTAATTTGGATATAGATCATATTTGTAACTCAGTAGACTACTTAATACTAACCTTTTGTTTGTACTACTAATTTAATTTTAAGTTTGCAATCAAGGCTAGAAACACATATTGCTAACGACAAGTCCATTAGTCCGACAACTCGTATTTCTATTAAATACTGAAATTGATTTAATATTATTTTTCCTGAATAATGTATCAAAATTATTTCTAAAATACAATGACTGTCCAGGCATTAAACACTTTCACAGTCGTTTTATCCGGCACGTATTAACTAAAATGCCATTGCCCCCTTCTAAACATTTATTAAACCAGATTTTGATTTTAGTCCTGACCTATATATATCTGATATATCGCTCTTGATATTTGGGTCGAACATTGATCTGGCTAAAACATTGTGTCAATCATGACCACATAGCCGATAAAACATCAATATTGCTGTGTTTTCCTGACCGGTGATAGCCGGCTAGGGAGGTTAACGATTCGGATATTGTCAGGGGAAATAAATTAATGTGTGGCTGATTGACACAATAGTTGCATACATTGAGTATGAATTTGGGATATAAAAGAAAAAGGGGAAATGCTCACAGGTATTGCACGTCACCTGGCTTCTGCTGAACAAGAACGGTAGGTATACATTCGTAGTTCACTGGACGCCGGCCGGCAAAATCTAAATTATCTGCATAAAACAGGTGTTATATTGCAATCAGTTATACTTAATGATAGCACCTTTAGTTTATCAAATGTTAAGTTGCATTTTTTTAACAATGGAAAAAACAGCTATTTTTTATTATTATTATGTTCGTCTGTTATTAATTTTATGCAATACCATGTGTATATGTACTTTGAATTTTAACAGTTTGCACATATCTAAATGCTTGATGAAATATGAATTATCAAGAGTTACCATCAGAGCAATCGACTTTAGGTGTTAGAAATAACGCAGTTAAATATATATATAATATAATTAGTTTTATAAATTCTATATCTCAGTATCTCCATGTTAGATCGCGTTTTTTTATGTAATAGATATAAAAGGGTGTTTAAATCAAAATATGATTATCTCCAATTCTAAAATCAAAAGGAAGCATCAACAAAACCTTATTTGATAAAAACGTGTGATTGGCAAAGCATGTTTAATAGAAGTTTGATATTGATTATTAAATGGGTTTAGAATTGTAGGATAAACCAATTATTTGCTATGAACTTTGTTAAACTGTTATTATCTTGGTTGTTTCGACTGTAACACTGCACTGCAATACCTCTTTTGAAGACGCAGTTGCCACGATGAAGTACAGTCACCTATCAGCCATAGTGCTGATAAGCTTGCTGGTGGGCCATGCCGTGGCGCAGACGACATTGTCGTTGACCAATACGGGTATCCTTGGTACTGCTTTAGGACTGGGTGCCTTATACTATTTATATGAACAGAACAACAGACTACCTCCGTTTCCTCCAATACTTCCTCCACCACAATTATATGGACCAAGCTGGGGCCCTAATCCTTTCTGGCGGCCACGACATCCTCCTCCACCACCACCACCACCATTTTTTGCACGCGGCCCATATAGAGGTATGTATGGTTTAATTGAGGTCAGGATAAAATCTCAAATTTTATAATTATAAAAAAAATTATCTAATAATATATCAATATTCAATGAGTGGAGTGGTGCTAATTTGGGCCCTCTGGTGGCTATCAACGATAGATTTTCTTTTTTGTATATATATACCTTGAGGTTAGGTGGTCTTGATAATGACATCAAGGTCAGGTCAGATACCATTTTGAGATATGAGGGTTAAGTGGGGGTCAATTTCCAAATTGGCACAATTTGGACCAAATTTAATGATATTTTTAGAATGTCTTCATAATTAAGATGCATTAATATGTTGAAAATAAAACCAATTGAAAAAAATTACCCAGAGGGCCCAGATTAACAACCCTCCTTTAGATATCCAATCATATAAGGTATAAAGCTTTAAATTGATTTAAACAGCTTCATGTCGTTATTTGCTTCTTCCTTTTGCTTAAGATATTGACAAGTAGCAGCATGATTTGGTTTAAAATCATGTTTTGTCGTATCTCCTACTACTTAATGCATGTTTAAGCATGCATGCTGAACCTTATATGTTTAACATTGATAGAAATCATAGGATAATCTGAATACTATAGTATGAGGTGGAAAATAGGTAATATTAATTGAATTACAGCAAAAATTAAAAATAGCATATGTCTTACCAATTTGATGTTGTTTTTTATTCAAATTGATTATCCTTTTTTGAAATGTTAACTTTGACTTTCTCGTTGAAAAAGATGTTTTTCAGCAGAAGCATGCAAACAATAACTATCATTCATACATTTTTAAACCCTTCAGTTTAAAAAAAAGTTGCCGGTACGTAAAGAATGGTTATTGTTCATCCATATTCATGAATGTTTGAACTATTACAGTATTACAAAATCAAGAAAACCATGCTTAAGGTTTTCGAATATAGATAATGTTATATCATATATATTTTAAATAAGTAAGTCGACATTTGCTGTAATTTAAATAAATATGATATAGTAATTAGTTCGTCTTAGATAAAATGTAAACTTTCAATACCGTTTGTGTATTTATTTCAGGTTGATAAGGCTCTGAGATTTCTCGGAGGGTTCGCAGTGACACAAATGGATCATGGATACCAAAAACATGTTAAAAATAAAACGATGACCCTTTTATCAGCTGCGTTGTTAATTATTTCGCTATCAAATTATATTATTATATATAACATAGTAACACAATTGACGAAGGTAAACAACTTTATGACTCGTGGACTGATCTCGCCTCGAACTTATGATATACGGCACCCAATCGCCAAGTCAGAAATACTCTCAGCTTATACCCATGTGCCCCATCGGCGTTCTTAATAAAGAACGTTTCAATGGCGTAGTGATAGTCGGCCCGATATTCTGACATGATCATTGTGGAAGTCTTCTATTAGATGATATGAATACCTTGAACGCAATATATTTATATACATGGATGCGAATTGTACACATATTACAAATATTCATTGAGTACAACTACGACAGGAAATTCAAATCTTTATCTTCGGATCACCAACACATAGTGCATATGATATATTGTGCTAAATATTTGATATATAACATAGTAACACAATTGACGAAGGAAGACAACTTTATGACTATATATATATTTATTCCTATTACAAACTTTGTGTCTTTATATCACATTTTTAAATTTTTTTTTATTTACCATTATTTCTTAAAGCAACGCTGATATGCCATGGATTACGACCGCACTATGATACTTCCATATTAGATATCAGAAACCAAAAGTACTTAGCTTTCTTCTGTCTTGATATAAGTTCGATAATTACATAAGCGAGCTATATTGGTTATTGAATGAATCAAATCAATAGAAGAAAAACGAAGAATTTGAATGAGAGACAAAGGCTTGAACACATACCGAATAGATAAACAAGGTACCATTTTTTTTCTCCAAAAGTTGTATATAGCATTTCGAACGATTCATAGATATATCAATCATGTATCGAATCATTGTCTCACGTTTATTGAACAGGGGAGACAGAGAATACAAACTTTAATTACTTTAGAAATTGTAAACGGAAGTGATTTTGTCTATCATAAGCCTTAAATGTAAATATAGAAACATCCCACATCCGATGGTAGGCGTAATAGTGTAACGGCTCAATATTTATTTACTGTATTTCTTAAAGGCTACCAACGATGTGCAGAAAGAAATACAGTAGAGTGTCTAAAATCTACAGGAGTGCATAAAAAATCAGATGTTTCTGTATAATGATTGTTTCTGTGGTGAAATGAAGTCATGTATATTATTCCGCTGAGATACGACATTTGTCAGTTTATGGTACCGAAGTGCTCTGAATTTGGAAACTAATTCTTTTAACGCTAGCGACAGTTTGGGGGAAATGAACGGATTTTCCTGTAAGGCTTCCAAATGGCAAAGAATGATGTTGGCCTTATCAAACCACGCATTTGCGTACAATGTCATCATTTTTTATGAGGGAAAAAAACTCATAACGTGACTTCAATAAGCATGCATTAGTCTTGATATTGGTCAGTTGTATTTGTTTTGAACCAGTTACATCAATAAAAATAGTTAACCGAGAATTTAGGGTTTTAAAGAAAGGTGGCGTGCGTACAAAACAGTATTTGATGTCGAGGAATTAAGCCTTTTGGTATTACCTTTATTGATCGAGTACTTACTTATACGTTGGAATCGTTTCTAGGTTTTATATGTATTGCACTATACGTCCTTGGTTCCGAAACAAGGCTTGTCATCTATTATGTAGCAATCGCGTATGAACTATAGAGGTTTGAACGATGCAAATGTTAGTCATAATGACATGCTAATATCAGTTATTAAATTCCTGTTACGAGATACTATACAGTATATATCACTCGCAAAGGATAATTTGCTAAACTCGTGTCATGCAGAATACTGTTATATAATCTCTATACGTTCACATAATACTCTTCTATCCCTGGTCTCGTTTTGATAACTTTACTTTGTCTGACCTAGATTTACGAGACAGGTGTCGTCAAGGACCTCTTGTTAATTTTCCTTTTACTTTTATTTTATTGATATTGTATGTTAATTTTGATGTTGATGTACCAATGTACCATTCTCCTGTTATGAAAAACATTTTGTCCAAAATATTGACTGCTAATATTGGAACGCGAAATAAGCGAGTGGCAATGGTTCCGTTTTGAAAACACGCATTATTCTTTAAGCGAATATAACTGTACATTTCGTACTTATTAAACGGCGATTTCTTCTGGTAAATAATGAAACAGGCTTCAGATATATATCGATAAACTAGCCTATACCGTACTAAATGTGATGTAAATATATTAATTTATATAAATCTATGTTTTAAAACACTATTTACCTCAACTGATGTTTGTTATCAATGCTACACAGAGAAAGCCGAACGGAGTCACGTGGCAGTAACGAGCAGTAGCATAGCATTGCGACTATTTTGCACTGTTTTAGGAATTTATAAAACATGGTTACGGCCACTTTTAGATATATCATTTTAGAATATTTTGTCTGAGAGTATTTTCGCATGACAGTTATAGTCGCTTTAAGAGTTCTAGAAGGACGCATCAATGTAGTGATGTAGCTGTATCATCCTACACATCACTTGTGTATTCGATAGTTTTGGTCTGCATTACAGAAGAGTTCTAGAAGGACGCAGCACATGTGTGTAGTAGCATTATTTCCGATATATTCTGTATTTGTAACTGAATACATGCGTGTTTTTTCACTATCCATTTTAAGAATAACATTCAATATCATTCTACAATTTATGATGTCCTATAGTGCAATTACTGTGACAGGTGCATTCTAAAAGATGAAGAATATGATCTGCAGCAATAAAATAAACAAATCGGGAAGGCGTTACATTTGCGGAGTTATTATTTTCTACAGTCAGAATTTATATAGTCCATGGAACAGAAACACTGATGAAGCTAAATATGGTGTTTTATTCTATAAAGGCACTACATGTACATTATGAATATAGTCACTTCATAGTGAGAGAAATAAATGCATTGATAATCAATGTATAAAATTATAATAATTGGAATACATTGGAATGAAATACATGTAAAATATTAACAAGTCTTAACAAAGCAATGATATTCCTGATCAATAAAAATAATTTAAACGACTTTGGAGCTGATAAAAAGAAGTTATTACTGGTGTTATAAATGGGAAAATCAGGCTTCTTAATATGGTGCTACGCAATGTTAGAACGTAAAAAAACTGAATTTGGTACATGCTATTTTTTTAAACACTATAAAACCCTATCGTAAATTGCATATCTGTTTCGTCCTTTATTTCGAAAATACTTACAAGTAGCATCTTTCAATACAATCTGAGAGTAGAGCCAATAATGGAGTAAATTGACCAAATAGCTGTTTCGTCCTTCTATGCCAGTGATGTTATAGTGCCTTCAGGGTTGATAGTCGAGCGAAGTGTCAACATCTTGATGGGGAGGTGCAAGAGCCCCAAACGTCAACAACTATTCTAATTTTCAATTTAAATCAAACAAATTAACACAAAAGATATATCCTTTCTTGTTATGAAAATTCTTCTACGGCGCAACTTGACTATTCATAATATACACTGAACACATAGATGTACATACATGTTTAATATACAGTACAGGAAAGGATTTATGAAATATCTACCGGGTGTTACAAACACCACTCAATATATGTGACAACAGATGACAGGTGTATTGAGAAGTACATGTGGTTTGACCACGCCACATAAACGTCAGTTAATGCTAACGACAAACACATGTATACACCTGCTGCCCTGATTCTGCGACAGCGTTCTGATAGTATTACATAACAGATATGTGATAAACATACATACTCACACAGCAACTGCAATCAAAGGGCAATAAAGTCATGTTCTCTCCTCATATACTCTACATTTTATTGCACTGATGTCGCTGGAAAAAAAAACTCCAGCTCGATGTACCATTCTGAAGACAAGTTTTATTTATTCTTGTTGATTGATGGGTTGGGTTTTCGAAAACTGTCCTTATAAAAGACAGCAGCGCCGTGTATTTTTGTGGATACCTGCTTTTGTTTGGTCCGGTAAGTATATTGCATTCGGTTTTGCTTCAAATAGTATTTCATCCTCTTCGGGGCCAGACATTGGAGTTTCAGCAGCTTAATGACAGGATTACGTTCTATGGTTGTAAATGTGGAATCTCTCCATCTCACTCTAGCGTGATATTGGGGTGGCTTATTTAAGGATAAAACTGTCTTTTTTTTGTCTATGATCGCTATAGATGCCAGAGCAAAATATGACATGTTTGCTTGCAAACCTCTGGCATCTATATCGACCATAGACACCAAAAAAAGACAGTTTAATGATTATATTTACATTCTAGACATATTCGTTTTGGTATTTTTGAAAATTAAAATTGAGTTAGCATAAAAAATGCCAATATTCAGCGATTTCGTCAATGGGGTTCGACATATAGAACAGCCTCTTTTTTTTCAAATTCAATTGTCACGTTCACATTGGCAAACAAAAAAGTGCATTGAAATAATACGAAAAAACACAGTCTGTTCAATTTTCTTTTCATTATTTGTGTAACAATATTATATAAAATGTCTTTTTGATACTTTTAATTAACATAAAAAACGATTTACGTTAGTTACAAGTAATTCCGGTGGGTGAATATATTCATGCGCGGCATGGATTGATGTCACGTTTTGGGTGTCAATTATTGTCACATAGACTGCAAATCTTTTTACTTAGTTTATATCGTGGTTTTGCCACCAAAATGTAAATATATCGGTTAAGATGAAGATACGTCTGTCCAGTGTAGGAGAAATACATGCATATTAATTTTCCAATATTATCCTGTCATAGATCATGGAAATTATTAAGTAACGTTCTGCTTAGATCGCTGTAAGTATAGAGTTGACCTGTAGCAGATTCAACTTCGGAAAGTATGTGGTATAAGTCTTATGATTAAAGAATGAATCAACTAGGAATCCTTTGATATTTAAATAGTTTGAGTCATTTTCACGAGTTCGCTGCAAAAAATATGTATTGTCATCATCGATCTAATGAACCTTTTAAAACTTATATTGTCAGCATTGATGTAATGAATTTTTTAAAACGTATATTGTTATTTTTGATTTAATGAACCTTTTTTAAATTGGTATTGTCGTCATTGATCTAATGAACTTTTAAAAAAAACTTTCATTATGATTTGTTATTTTTAGATACGGAAGCAGCATGAAGCTTTGTGTTCCAACCGCCTTGGTGTTTTTATGCCTATTGCAGTCTGCTTTATGTCAGTTGTCTGCCATTACCGGACAACAACTTGGCTTATTTCTGCTGGGAACAGGACTTGGCGCAGCAGCATTTGGCGGTAGAAGAGGGGGTGGATATATTCCTCCACCGTTCTTTCCACCGTACATTCCACCTCCGTTCATTGGACCATATCCGCCACCACCACATTTCTTCAGGTCTCCACCATTTTGTAAGTATATCGTTTTCCCGTTCGTTATTTAAGTAAAGATCTGAGCAATGACCATGTACAAAAGAAATGGTATTTTTTTTTTATATCGGGGCAAAAAATCCGAACTCGTGCGTATTCAAAGAGGTTGCAAAACATATTACAAAACTGATTAAACTAGGGCATATTAATCTGATACTCGAATATTAAGACTTTACATTAATAAGAATTTTATCTTTCACAGATGGATAACCTTAAATGGCTGGTGCAAAATAAAGGACACATGTGCTATAGTCAAACGGAATCATTTGAACCTTGACCATAATTCCAAAGAATTTAATAGAAGTTGAAGTATCTTACATATATTATATATAGAAAATAAAAAAAAAACGTGTTAGCAAATCGCTATATTTGTGTTTTGTTTATGTTTGCTTATTTATTCCACCTGTATGTATATCACAATCAAATCATTATAAATATTTCAAGCAATAGGTATTTTCGAAAACCTTTTTTTTTTATGAGTTTATGAGGGACAGCCTTGATTTTGACATTATGGGTTTTTAAGTTAAAACGTAACATGTACGTGAGTGAAAGTAGAGTTCAGAAAGGCTTCCCTACATTGGAGACTTCCCCGAAACTGACCGTGTGTCAACACTGTCCATTTTTACCAAGCTTTACGAGAAGGGATTTGTCAAATATCTCCGGCTCACGATCGCGTGGATGTTAATACAAACAAGTGTAAAAACGTCCAGTGATGTCTAGCTAAATCGTGTATATGGATTAAAAGTTTGGTGATCGTAATGAGGTATGTACATGGTAAAATCGCGATATCAGATATATCTGAAAATACTTGAACTGAGTACAACTACCCTAAAACATTTAGTTTGTTACTAATCCTTCATTCATCATTTTGGAGATATTCGATTTGTTTATTTATTTACCTTCTGTTAATACATCCTCGTCACCTCTGTGAAGAGTTTTTGTTAATATAAATAACACGTATACAATTTTGCTTTCTTCGCCATAGAAAATACACACACCTGTCTAAAACATGCAAACTAGAAAAATAAGAAGGGAGGAAATTTGCTTGTTTTTTTTTTAATTGTGGCATCTTTGCGCATAGATAAAACATTTGTTTATGTTTTAGACGCCAAATTTGCTTTCATATGATAAAATACATATAGTTTTATATTGTGGTTTTTTAAATGTAAATATTGCTGAAATCACTTTGAAATTATTTTTTTTTCATACTGACGCATTTTTTTGAAAAATGGTTGACAAAGCTGACAAGAATTACCAAATTTCCGAAATTAAAAAAAATCATTAAAAATCCAAGAATCCACAAAAAAAAAAAAAAAAAAAAATAACACGTATGGAATTATGGTAAAGCAATTATTTGAAGAAGAATTAATCGAGAAAGATAATTTTTTAATTACTTTTAACCCGTAATGATTCACATTGGATAAAGCTTGTCATGTACCAGTATGTTGTATTGTCTGATAACAATAGCAGAATATGAAATGTTCTATTTCTTATTCTGCTGATGTTCAACTATATAATTCTTGGTAATGGTTATCAGTTATTCGCCCAGTAATTAAGATATTGCATTGAAATTTATTACTTGATTACATGCGTTAGATCAAGCATACGAGTCTCTTAATAAGAGTTATGTCCCTTTCTGCGTTACTTACAAATCATAAGGATTTTCATCTCTAGCTATGTGTTAGAGACAGTCCTGATTTTTTTCTTCTCTTTTTTGACATGACCCGTGCATCGGAAGATATAATCTTTGGTGAAATATTGTTTTTTTTTTTACACTTTGCTTGTCCTGAAATGTAATGCCGTTCACTGGTTTTATTTTTATTAATAAAGGTAAATTGAGCCACTCTATGTCAATTTTCTACTTATCATAATGTGGAAATAATAAATTGCAGCAGTTGTCTTCATATAGCTTGAATACAGACATAGTTAAAGAAAATTGAATAATCAAATATTGATATTTCTTAATTTTAAAATCAAACAATATTGCCGGATCGGATGAAAAGGGCGCAGTGGTCATAACTGGGAGAAAAACCAGCTTGGACCAGATTGGGCAGGTGATCATATCCTTCTACGACCAGTTGGAAAAATTAACTCCGCCATCTTAATGAATAGTCAGTGTATTACTCACTGCGTTCCTTTTTTTACATTATGAAGTTTATTTATTGATAACTATGACGAATTATAATGTCTCAGTACTTTACAATGAGTATACACGCATTTCCTATACGGTACAGAAATTAACTCTAAACATTAACGTATACTGTACACTAACTAGACACCAGGAAAGGAAGGTTGTACCATAACGCAGTATATATTTGATCCAGAAAACAGTTTCTTTTAGAAAACATTACACTCGTTAGGATAACATACATCTATCAAACCATTTCGATGAGGGAGACTCTGAATAGTTTCACATCTGTTTTGTGGCAATAATTACCACAGCAGAAACTCTGGACGAGGGAGGTAAGGGAGGGGGATATTGAAGAACGTGTCCATAGTAATTACTGAGAAAATGTTCATTATCACCATTTACTAAGGCATACAATAGACATCTTATTAACCGACACACAACCATTATATACTACCATAGGCATACTGAGATAGACAAGGCTAAGGCATACAACAGACATCTTATTAACCGACACACAACCATTATATACTACCATAGGCATCCTGAGATCGACAAGGGATTGGGTAACGCAAACAATGGACATCATATTACCGACACACAACCATTATATACTACCACACGTATCCTGAGGCTGAGGCATACAATGGACAGATCATATTATTTTTCCGGATGATCCATTCCATTCTTCTATGAAAGAAATTCCGAGAATGGCGCGAAAAATGTGGCGTCACAATACGACAATTGACGTTGGTATTAATTTGAGAAAAATAATCCCATTTAAAACCAGTAAAATTGTACATAAAACATGTTTTAAATTAGAAAATCATTTTCAAAAAATAATTATAAGCGTTGATGTCAATTATTTGTTAGTTTCATCGGGGTATGAAACAAATTTTGTTTGCAAACTTCTGTAAGAATCCGCTACGCGGATTCATACAGTTTGCAAACAAAATTTGTTTCATACCCCGATGAAATTAAAAAAAAATGACATCAATGCTTAATTGTCCTTTTAAGTTAGAATTACGGTTTCGTTATTATGTTGGTTTCCTCATTGTATCAAACTGTTTAAAGGTTAACATATTACAAACAAGTGTTTATACTGACATCGTGTCTCGTCATTTACGTGCTTTATTTGTATCTATATTGATGTAAATAGTGTTTGGTAAACAAAAAATACATCCATTCATCTGATGATGCACTTCAGACAATGATACAAATTTAATTGATTAGGTTACATATTAAACTTTTTTCATTCCCTACAAATAAACCGTGTGACATGAAGCTGATAGTGCGATCAATAACAAACGGCAGTTACAACGTAGATGTTAATACATGTACCATATTGAATATATTAACAAGCCCAATATCGGTCTGTGTGATATATATTTTATGTTGACGCATTTCTAACAGATGATCAACAACAAAACACCTAATGGATTATCATTATAAATCATCACATTACCATATATCATCAGCGTTTACACCAACAAATCATCTCAATCATTTCCGAGGTATTATGTACGCAATAATATATTCTTCCTTTATTATGTTACGTATGCATAATCAGCTAAAATGACACACATTGTACATAGGAAACATAAAGAAACCAAACTAATTTACAATGTTACGCTGTTATTGACGTATTTATAATTGTCATTTTGATATTCCTTCACAATGTACGTGTTGATTTCACTAAACGTAAATACTGTGACAGACATCACTGTTGTGAATGGGAATGCATTTAATAAACTCGATTATCTTGTCATCCAAACATATGTAGATAAGTTTTATTATTTTCCTTACACGTCGGGTGATGTGATTTATATACCATCACACAACCTAAGTATCGCTATGATTTACAATGTCATTCCTACATTGTTTATATACCAATGGGGTTTTCCGGGAAATGTCCACGTAACAACTATAGTCCTTTCAGTACTACTGATCGCTAACTTAGCGCCTATCAATAACAAAAAGGTTAGGTCAGTTATTTGTGACATTTATCGGCATCAAGTAACCATCCATGCATGAACAAATACCTGCAGGCTAGTTAGGTAAACAAGAAAATGGACGTACATTGTACGCACAAATGTATCCATGTACTGTGTGATGGAGTACAAATAAATGATCATTAATCTTAATGGTAATACATCAAAAAGTTTGTACGATTTTCTTTGTTTATTTTAACTGTATCTAGATATCAATCCTTAGTAAGGGAATATTTCAGTACTGAAATTGTCGACTGTAACTTGCAGTCACGTAGGGGGTCGTAGTACGGATCGTGGTATGGGAAATTTAATAGTTAGAATTAGTTTACGATGTGTTTCTGTCTTAACGAATGATACTCGTCGACATCGTCAGCTGAAGGGTCATAAGGTGATAATAGCGGGCGATAAACTTAATAAAATAAAAAAATAAATGAATAATTAGATGTACGTTAACGCGCTTGTGGCTCCGTCTATGAGTTCTCGTTTTAAAGACAGGCTAACACATTGCTTTAACCAGGATTGACATGGCGGTTATAGGGAGGGTATCTTCGATGAAGTAGAAGTAGTTTCCATTCCGGAACTCCTGGTCTTATCCTAACTGCACTATTTAGAAGTATCCATTTAAATTCATATTTACCCTGTATTACTGATTTAGAAGTCTCCATGTACATCCATATTTTGTCCTCGATTTATTGATTAATATTACAATTTTGTTGATACATTGTATTTATATTTTTCATGATGTTTTGAAATTTGGTCTTATTCATTACCACATTCTTTTGTTAGTTGTAATGACTGACGAGTCCTATAAGTGCCCCTAGTAAAACCCTATAGGGATTGTATAAGATCATTGCATCTTAAAATATTTGTTTAGTTCTAACCGATAAGCATTTCATATTTTATTTGAGGTGTTCCATTCATGATCATATATCAAAAGGTTCTTCGTTACAACGAAGATACATTCCAAAACTATTATTCACCGCAATGTTCCATTTCCACAAACTCATCACGTCATTCCACCATTCAAGCTTCGACTGGTAAACAGGTCAGATATTATTAATAGCACCATGTTTTAGATGGCCACCAACCACACAAATGGATTTGTCGGTTCTGAAGTCTTGCCTGCCGTGATGGTGGACACCTTTATCGCCCTAGGATGTCTCGGACCTCACAAACATACCATATATATGTCATACTGCCATGTAACCTTTCACAAAATACAAACCATACACTAACAAACACTAATACGGCGACACAACAAGATATCTTTGTTTCTGTGATATCATAGCGGATTTACCTCCGCCTAATATATTCTGAAGGCCATAACTTACTTTTTGCGCTTTATACATTCAAGGAAAATAGTGAATATCAAATAAAAATAAAACAAAAGACAGCAACCGAACCAACAGATTTTACATAAAATTAAATAAATAAATAAAATCTAAATAAGCATTACCTGTTTTGATATATCATGCCAACGCCAGGTAAGCACCGAATTCAATAACGAACTATGGTCATATTTTCTAATAGACAGGACATAATCCCAGTTTGACCATGATCACCGAAATATTTAGAAATATAAATAAAAGCAATTCGGTTGTTGAGAAGAGCAAACAGAACATAGCGGATAAGTTGTTCATACAATCTTCTGTTTCCAGACACTACTATTCCTTTAAGTCTATCAGTAAGTTTATTCCTGCATGTATGATAATTAGATGAGACCAATATTCCTGTATAACAGTTAATGAGATTAGAACACTTATCCTGTATGACTTAATAAGTTGAGACTGCTTTTTCCTTTATTCCTGTATGGCTGTTAATGACTTGACCACTATTCCTGTATGTTAAAGAGTTGAGTCCACTATTCTTGTATGTTAATGAGTTGAGTCCACTATTCCTGTATGTTAATGAGTTGAGTCCACTATTCCTGTATGTTAATGAGTTGGGACCACTATTCCTGTATGTTAATGAGTTGAGACCATTATTCCTGTATGTTAATGAGTTGAGACCACTATTCCTGTATGTTAATGAGTTGAGACCATTATTCCTGTATGTTAATGAGTTGAGACCATTATTCCTGTATGTTAATGAGTTGAGTCCACTATTCCTGTATGTTAATTAGTTGAGACCACTATTCCTGTATGTTAATGAGTTGACCACTATTCCTGTATGTTAATGAGTTTAGACCACTATTCCTGTATGTTAATGAGTTGAGTCCACTATTCCTGTATGTTAATGAGTTGAGTCCACTATTCCTGTATGTTAATGAGTTGGGACCACTATTCCTGTATGTTAATGAGTTGAGACCATTATTCCTGTATGTTAATGAGTTGAGTCCACTATTCCTGTATGTTAATGAGTTGACCACTATTCCTGTATGTTAATGAGTTGAATCCACTATTCCTGTATATTAATGAGTTGACCACTATTCCTGTATGTTAATGAGTTGACCACTATTCTTGTATGTTAATGAGTTGAGTCCACTATTCCTGTATGTTAATGAGTTGACCACTATTCCTGTATGTTAATGAGTTGAGACCACTATTCCTGTATATTAATGAGTTGACCACTATTCTTGTATGTTAATGAGTTGAGTCCACTATTCCTGTATGTTAATGAGTTTAGACGACTATTCCTGTATGTTAATAAGATTTAGACCACTGTTCCTGTATGTTAATGAGCTGAGACCACTATTCCTGTATGTTAATGAGTTGAGTCCACTATTCCTGTATGTTAATGAGTTGACCACTATTCCTGTATGTTATTGAGTTGACCACTATTCCTGTATGTTAATGAGTTGAGTCCACTATTCCTGTATGTTAATGAGTTGACCACTATTCCTGTATGTTAATGAGTTGAGTCCACTATTCCTGTATGTTAATGAGTTGAGTCCACTATTCCTGTATGTTAATGAGTTGAGACCACTTATCCTGTATGTTAATGAGTTGAGTCCACTATTCCTGTTTGTTAATGAGCTGAGTCCACTATTCCTGTATGTTAATAAATTGAGTCCACTATTCCTGTATGTTAATAATTTGAGTCCACTATTCCTGTATGTTAATGAGTTGACCACTATTCCTGTATGTTAATGAGCTGAAACCACTATTCCTGTATGTTAATGAGTTGAAACCACTATTCCTTATTTTAATTAGTTGAGACCACTATTCCTGTTTGTTAATGAGTTGAGTCCACTATTCCTGTATGTTAATGAGTTGACCACTATTCTTGTATGTTAATGAGTTGAGTCCACTATTCCTGTATGTTAATGAGTTTAGACGACTATTCCTGTATGTTAATGAGTTTAGACCACTGTTCCTGTATGTTAATGAGCTGAGACCACTATTCCTGTATGTTAATGAGTTGAGTCCACTATTCCTGTATGTTAATGAGTTGACCACTATTCCGGTATGTTATTGAGTTGACCACTATTCCTGTATGTTAATGAGTTGAGTCCACTATTCCTGTATGTTAATGAGTTGACCACTATTCCTGTATGTTAATGAGTTGAGTCCACTATTTCTGTATGTTAATGAGTTGAGTCCACTATTCCTGTATGTTAATGAGTTGACCACTATTCCTGTATGTTAATGAGTTGAGTCCACTATTCCTGTATGTTAATGAGTTGAATCCACTATTCCTGTATGTTAATGAGTTGACCACTATTCCTGTATGTTAATGAGTTGAGACCACTATTCCTGTATGTTAATGAGTTGAGTTCACTATTCCTGTATGTTAATGAGTTTAGACCACTATTCCTGTATGTTAATGAGTTGAGTCCACTATTCCTGTATGTTAATGAGTTGGGACCACTATTCCTGTATGTTAATGAGTTGAGACCACTATTCCTGTATGTTAATGAGTTGACCACTATTCCTGTATATTAATGAGTTGACCACTATTCCTGTATGTTAATGAATTGACCACTATTCCTGTATGTTAATGAGTTGAGACCACTATTCCTGTATGTTAATGAGTTGAAACCACTATTCCTGTATGTTAATGAGTTGAGACCACTTATCCTGTATGTTAATGAGTTGAGTCCACTATTCCTGTATGTTAATGAGTTGACCACTATTCCTGTATGTTAATGAGTTGAAACCACTATTCCTGTATGTTAATGAGTTGAAACCACTATTCCTTATTTTAATTAGTTGAGACCACTATTCCTGTTTGTTAATGACTTGACCACTATTCCTGTATGTTAATGAGTTGAGTCCACTATTCCTGTATGTTAATGAGTTGAGTCCACTATTCCTGTATGTTAATGAGTTGAGTCCACTATTCCTGTATGTTAATGAGTTGAGACCACTATTCCTGTATGTTAATGAGTTGAGACCACTATTCCTGTATGTTAATGAGTTGAGTCCACTATTCCTGTATGTTAATGAGTTGACCACTATTCCTGTATGTTAATGAGTTGAGTCCACTATTCCTGTATGTTAATGAGTTGAATCCACTATTCCTGTATGTTAATGAGTTGACCACTATTCCTGTATGTTAATGAGTTGAGACCACTATTCCTGTATGTTAATGAGTTGAGTTCACTATTCCTGTATGTTAATGAGTTTAGACCACTATTCCTGTATGTTAATGAGTTGAGTCCACTATTCCTGTATGTTAATGAGTTGGGACCACTATTCCTGTATGTTAATGAGTTGAGACCACTATTCCTGTATGTTAATGAGTTGACCACTATTCCTGTATATTAATGAGTTGACCACTATTCCTGTATGTTAATGAATTGACCACTATTCCTGTATGTTAATGAGTTGAGACCACTATTCCTGTATGTTAATGAGTTGAAACCACTATTCCTGTATGTTAATGAGTTGAGACCACTTATCCTGTATGTTAATGAGTTGAGTCCACTATTCCTGTATGTTAATGAGTTGACCACTATTCCTGTATGTTAATGAGTTGAAACCACTATTCCTGTATGTTAATGAGTTGAAACCACTATTCCTTATTTTAATTAGTTGAGACCACTATTCCTGTTTGTTAATGACTTGACCACTATTCCTGTATGTTAATGAGTTGAGTCCACTATTCCTGTATGTTAATGAGTTGAGTCCACTATTCCTGTATGTTAATGAGTTGAGTCCACTATTCCTGTATGTTAATGAGTTGAGACCACTATTCCTGTATGTTAATGAGTTGAGACCACTATTCCTGTATGTTAATGAGTTGAGTCCACTATTCCTGTATGTTAATGAGTTGAGTCCACTATTCCTTTATGTTAATGAGTTGAGTCCACTATTCCTGTATGTTAATGAGTTGACCACTATTCCTGTATGTTAATGAGTTGACCACTATTCCTGTATGTTAATGACTTGACCACTATTCCTGTATGTTAATGAGTTGAGACCACTATTCCTGTATGTTAATGAGTTGAGTCCACTATTCCTTTATGTTAATGAGTTGAGTCCACTATTCCTGTATGTTAATGAGTTGACCACTATTCCTGTATGTTAATGAGTTGACCACTATTCCTGTATGTTAATGAGTTGGGATCACTATTCCTGTATGTTAATGAGTTGACCACTATTCCTGTATGTTAATGAGTTGAGTCCACTATTCCGGTATGTTAATGAGTTGAATCCACTAGTCCTGTATGTTAATGAGTTGAGTCCACTATTCCTGTATGTTAATGAGTTGACCACAATTCCTGTATGTTAATGAGTTGACCACTATTCCTGTATGTTAATGAGTTGATCACTATTCCTGTATGTTAATGAGTTGAAACCACTATTCCTATATGTTAATGAATTGAGACCACTATTCCTGTATGTTAATGAGTTGACCACTATTCCTGTATATTAATGAGTTGAGTCCACTATTCCTGTATGTTAATGAGTTGACCACTATTTCTGTATGTTAATGAGTTGACCACTATTCCTGTATGTTAATGAGTCGAGACCACTATTCCTGTATGACTTAATGAGTTGGGACCACTATTTCTGTATGTTAATGAGTTGAGACCACCATTTCTGTAGGTCTGTTTTTAAGTTGGAACCACTATTTCTGTATGTCTGTCCATGAGTTGGGACCACCATTTCTGTATGTCTGTCCATGAGTTAGACCACTATTTCTGTATGTCTGTCCATGAGATGAGACCACCCTTTCTGTATGTCTGTCCATGAGTTGAGACCACTATTTCTGTATGTCTGTCCATGAGTTGAGACCACTTTTTCTGTATGTCTGTCCATGAGATGAGACCACTATTGTGTATGTCTGTCCATGAGTTGAGACCACAATTTCTGTATGTCTCTCCATGAGTTGAGACCACTATTTCTGTATGTGTGTCCATGAGTTGAGACCACCATTTCTGTATGTCTGTCCATGAGTTAAGACCACCATTTCTGTATGTCTGTCCATGAGATGAGACCACTATTTCTGTATGTCTGTCCATGAGTTGGGACCATTATTTCTGTATGTCCATTCATGCGTTGAGACCACTATTTCTGTATGTCTGTCCATGAGTTGGGATAACTATTTCTGTATGTCTGTCCATGAGTTGGGACCACCATTTCTGTATGTGTGTCCATGAGTTGATACCACTATTTATGTATGTCTGTCCATGAGTTGGGACCACCATTTCTGTATGTGTGTCCATGAGTTGATACCACTATTTCTGTATGTCTATCCATGAGTTGGGACCACTATTTCTGTATGTCTGTCCATGAGATGAGACCACTATTTCTGTATGTCTGTCCATGAGTTGGGTCCAATATTTCTGTATGTCTGTCCATGACATGAGACCACTATTTCTATATGTCTGTCCATGAGTTGGGACCACCATTTCTGTATGTGTGTCCATGAGATGAGACCACTATTTCTGTATGTCTGTCCATGAGTTGAGACCACCATTTCTGTATGTGTCCATGAGATGAGACCACTATTGTGTTGTCTGTCCATGAGTTGAGACCACAATTTCTGTATGTCTGTCCATGAGTTGAGACCACTATTTCTGTATGTCTGTCCATGAGTTGAGACCACTATTTCTGTATGACTGTTCATAAATTGAGACCACTATTCCTGTATGTCTGTCCATGAGTTGGGACCACCATTTCTCTATGACTGCTAATGAGTTGAGGCCACTATCTTTTATGACTTTTGATGAGTTCAGACCACTATTACTGTATGTTAATGAGTTGAGACCACTATTTCTGTATGTATGTCCATGAGTTGGGACCACCGTTTCTGTATGTCTGTTCATAAGATGAGACCACTATTTCTGTATGTCTGTCCATGAGTTGAGACCACTATTTCTGTATGTCTGTCCATGAGTTGAGACCACTTTTTCTGTATGTCTGTCCATGAGATGAGACCACTATTTCTGTATGACTGTCCATGAGTTGAGACCACTATTTCTGTATGTCTGTCCATGAGTTGGGACCACTATTTCTGTATGTCCGTCCATGAGTTGGGACCACTATTTCTGTATGTCTGTCCATGAGTTGAGACCACTATTTCTGTATGTCTGTCCATGAGTTGAGATCACTATTTCTGTATGTCTGTCCATGAGTTGGGACCACTATTTCTGTATGTCTGTCCATGAGTTGGGACCACTATTTCTGTATGTCCGTCCATGAGTTGGGACCACTATTTCTGTATGTCTGTCCATGAGTTGAGACCACTATTTCTGTATGTCTGTCCATGAGTTGAGATCACTATTTCTGTATGTCTGTCCATGAGTTGGGACCACTATTTCTGTATGTCTGTTCATGAGTTGGGACCACCATTTTGTATGTCTGTCCATGAGTTGAGACCACTATTTCTGTATGTATGTCCATGAGTTGGGACCACCATTTCTGTATGTCTGTTCATAAGATGAGACCACTATTTCTGTATGTCCGTTCATGAGTTGAGACCACCATTTCTGTATGTCCGTCCATGAGTTGAGACCACCATTTCTGTATGTCTGTTCATGAGTTGAGAACACTATTTCTGTATGTCTGTCCATGAGTTGAGACCACTATTTCTGTATGTCTGTCCATGAGTTGAGACCACTATTTCTGTATGTCTGTCCATGAGATGAGACCACTATTGTGTATGTCTGTCCATGAGTTGAGACCACAATTTCTGTATGTCTCTCCATGAGTTGAGACCACTATTTCTGTATGTGTGTCCATGAGTTGAGACCACCATTTCTGTATGTGTGTCCATGAGATGAGACCACTATTTCTGTATGTTCGTCCATAAGTTGGGACCACTATTTCTGTACGTCCGTCCATAAGTTGAGACCACTATTTCTGTATGACTGTCCATGAGTTGGGACCACCATTTCTGTATGTCTTTCTATGAGTTGAGACCACTATTTCTGTATGTCTGTCCATGAGTTGGGATAACTATTTCTGTATGTCTGTCCATGAGTTGGGACCACCATTTCTGTATGTGTGTCCATGAGTTGAGACCACTATTTCTGTATGTCTGTCCATGAGTTGGGACCACTATTCCTGCATTTCTGATATTGAGTTGAGACCACTATTTCTGTAAGTCTGTCCATGAGATGAGACCACTATTTCTGTATGTCTGTCCATGAGTTGGGACCATTATTTCTGTATGTCTGTTCATAAGTTGAGACCACTATTTCTGTATGTCTGTTCATGAGTTGAGACCACTATTTCTGTATGTCTGTCAATGAGTTGAGACCACTATTTCTATATGTCTGTCCATGAGTTGGGACCATCATTTCTGTATGTCTGTCAATGAGTTGAGACCACTATTTCTGTATGTCTGTTCATGAGTTGGGACCATCATTTCTGTATGTCTGTCAATGAGTTGAGACCACTATTTCTGTATGTCTGTTCATGAGTTGAGACCACTATTTCTGTATGTCTGTTCATAAGTTGAGACCACTATTTCTGTATGTCTGTCCATGAGTTGAGACCACTATTCCTGTATATCTGCTAATGAGTTATTCAGTATTTATACCAATATGCTTATTCCAGTTTGATCTGGTATCATAGTCGTTTCTTTTTTTGTTTTTTGTTTTTTTTTGTTTTTTGTTTTGTTTTTGTTTTTGTTTTTGTTTTTTTCGGTATTGCATATTCATATCTAGGTACTGCTTTTATCCATATTTTAATAAAACGATGACTTTGGGTATGTAAACTATATATAACAACATCTATTAAGCGTACATACACATAAAGTATCATTGGTGACTAAATGCATTTTATTGGTTTACAGTGAATGCACCTACATGAGTAATATGGTATGAGGACAATACGTCATTGGTCACTGGTCAGTTAATGGACAGAATGACAATGTAATATTGACATATCCCGGAAGCTAATGTACACCCCTGCAAAACAAATACCAGTGACATGGTCAGTATATAAGTTTGCACATCGACATATACCACTGCATATTTACAGAAGCTTGACCACCAAACCGGTAAGTATAATTTCTATTTGAGCTTTGTATACCAACGATTTACAATATATATATCACTTCCTTTTTAGTCGTATTTAGTTCATCGAAATGCATTTCTTATCCATCCATCCATCCATCCATCCATCCATCCATCCATCCATCCATCCATCCATCCTCCATCCATCCATCCATCCATCCATCCATCCATCCATCCATCCATCTATCTATCTATCTATCTATCTATCTATCTATCTATCTATCTATCTATCTATCTATCTATCTATCTATCTATCTATCTATCTTATCTATCTATCTTATCTATATATACCGTGTGTTGATATTTTGTTTTGATTTTACACAAATCTCGTAAGCGAAAGAAAACTGTTTTTATCAAACTTATTAACAATGTGAGTGTCTTAAGGAAATCCGAATTAACCTGCTGCATGTTTTATAAGTAGGAATTATATTTCTGTTTGTTTGGATAAATGAAGCTAGTGATGTTTTGTGCCATCAAAACATTGTTATCAATCTTAGTAACAAGTCATTGTATGTCCATTACTATGTAACATGTTCGACTTAACTATCTATGATTTACATATTGTTTCTAAAACAATATCCTGAATCTAATTTTCTCCTCGATATCGTACATTTATTACATATTCGTGAAGAGAATTCAGTTATCCAGTGAATTTGTCCATGCAATATCTTTGCACCTGTCACTAGAGTAATAAATATTATGTTGGTTTTTGTCATTGACTGTGCCAGTCACAAAATGATTGTGACGTCATTACATGGAAACTGACGTTACGACAGGAGTTAAAAATGGTGCAACAAAATGGCTGCCTCAATTTGGTTTTATCTTTCGTGATGTTTTTATGAAAATCGTCTCAAAGCTTTAAATTTTGCAATCAAACGCTCGGATTTTTTTTTTTTTTTCAATTAAGATTTTGATTTGTGTGTTGATCCTTTTCTTAATGTTTGCGTATAATTATTATTGTAGATAACATGAAGCTACTGGTCACTGTAATCGTGTTTGTCTGCCTGAGTGAGTTAGTAGTTTGTCAGAGCGGTAATGGTCTGCCTTTGTTAGTGGCCGGTGGTCTATTAGGCTTTGCTGCGTCAAAATCAGGTCTATTTGGCGGACGTCGTGGGGGATTCTACCCTCCTCCCTTTCCTGGATATGGCCATAACCAATTTGGTCCAGGGGGATTTGGCTCTGGATTTGGATTTCACAGACCTTTTTGTAAGTTGAGTTTATAGCTGAACATACCCATGCAACACGTCCTTTACAGATGAATTTCTCTTAATTTCACTGATAGGTATATTTCTGAAAATCCGTAAGATAATTGTTAGATGAAAGCATACTATATCATATGTACTAAATAATATTTATATACAAACACATTTAATACTAGAAAATAACACAAAAAATAGTGACGTCAATGGCTAATGCATATAATTTAGCTATATAGCCATATGGGAATGGCAGTATTTTATTGAAGGGATATATAAACATTGTCTAGTCTATATATTCTCTGACTTATTGTTATTATTTCCTGTAAAGAAATACTTTGCTCGAATTGTGTAATTTGTTTCATGATTACTATCTCATTAACATTAACCCTAATATGTATCAGTTTGACAATGTAATTCCTTGTGTAATAACCTTATACATTACTAATATAGTCTGACTCCCATTATAGATGGATAAATAAACCCTCGCCGGTTGACGTTGATGTATCTCCGGATTTTTATTGCCGTCCCGCCAGACAAGGTATACTACAGGAATGACGCAGCACCATACGTTGACACTACATCAACTACAGACTGACACGTACCTCATCTGTAACTCGTGATCATTGTCTGATAAAAACAAAAACGTAAATGCCATGTATTTATTATTAAAATATTGTTATACATCCGCTTGTTGTTTCCTTTTCTTTATGTTTCGTAATTAAAACAAAATCAAAATATTGCTATATAACCACACCCGCTTAGAAAAAACCACCATTAAACACTACGCCTCTCACTCAGTATCGTTACAGGTATGCTGCTGTTTGTTTGATTTACAAGATTCGCCATGGCCATGTATGTTACGTTCCAGTTCATATGACCTATTTATCTTATTTTTCGTTTTTTAATTTATCTTTATGACCCAATACCTTTGATTTGACAAACCTAACTTCATTGTTCGTCCACTTACATCACTTACGAACACACAAGGGATTTCAATGTTTATTAACCTTAAGCCTTTAGGCTCAAAAGTATTACATTCATAACACACATGTACAACATACAATAATGTACAGATCATTACAGCGATGGAAAATCAAATAAATTATACATTTTAGTTACAAAGCTTGTACATTATTAATTAATTGACGGACAGTTGATTGGTAATACACTAACGGCAAAATGCGCCAGAATTGAAAAAAACAACAACAAAAAAACAACCCAACATGAACATACAGTGTATGTAATTAAATTGAAAAATAACACGACAAAGTGAAGTCGGTTTTATGTTAGCAGGAAGTGAACGAATTACTGATATGGAAAACTACGTTAACCATGATGCGTGAAACGTAATGTGAAACTAAGTTTTAGATATTTGCCTAAGTAACATATTCCCTTTGTGTTTTGAACAGATAATACTTTTAGCAGTTTATAAGATGATGGCCGATTCCAGTCATATTTCTTAATATATCTTTTACGTAAATCATTATAAAGATGACAAATAAACATTTTCGTCAATAAACATAAACGTGAAATTCATACTCTAACAAATTTTGATTACAGTGAATGCAAAATCTGTGTTCTCTTGGAATATTTCGTTTTTGTTAAATAATGCTGAAGAGTCAAAGAGTCGATTAAAAATTTGTACAAAAGGCACTTTGATGAGCCTTCCATAACTCGTTCATCGTTTGAACTACTTCTGTACACTGCCGTCAAATTCAGCATTAGTCATTTACTGTATCCAATACTAAATTCAAATTCTAAGGTGTT
Organism: Pecten maximus; assembly: GCF_902652985.1. NCBI lineage: Eukaryota > Metazoa > Mollusca > Bivalvia > Pectinida > Pectinidae > Pecten > Pecten maximus. Next base: position 46,941,269 of record NC_047017.1, read on the forward strand.
TGTGACAATCACAATCATCTACGATAATCATATTTTCGGCTCGCTAAAACTGTACCAGGATTAATAACAAATACGAACAATATGAATGTCATTAGATCATGATAAAGATACAACTCTACACAGGTGGTGTGTTAGTATTATATAGGCTAGCGAGATGATGTATTTGTATGTATGTAGTGATTATACACATTCGCTGTACACTTGTCAGGAAGATAACAGATAACGCGGAAAACGCTTCATTTTCGTCATAAGGAAATGAGCTTATATGTCAAATCCAAAGTCATTCTGATAGTTCAATTCTTAAGGAATGCAAACTGCTATGGTTTGATACGGGGGTGGGGGGTGGGGGATCGAGGTGAAGAGAGCAATGAAAAGAACAAGGGAGCATGGAGAAAGAGAGAGAAGTGAGAAGGAGGAAGCAATGAAAAGAAGGAAGAGACGATGAGGAGGTAAAAATGAGGTTGAGGAGGGAGTAATGAGGTGAAGGAGGTAACAATTAGGTTGAGGAGGAGTAATGAGGTGAAGGAGGTAACAATTAGGTTGAGGAGGGAGTAATGAGGTGAAGGAGGTAACAATGAGGTTGAGGAGGGAGTAATGAGGTGAAGGAGGTAACAATGAGGTTGAGGAGAGGAGTAATGAGGTGAAGGAGGTAACAATGAGGTTGAGGAGGGAGTAATGAGGCGAAGGAGGTAACAATTAGGTTGAGGAGGGAGTAATGAGGTGAAGGAGGGAGTAATGAGGTGAAGGAGGTAACAATGAGATTGAGGAGGGAGTAATGAGATGAAGGAGGTAACAATGAGGTTGAGGAGGGAGTAATGAGGTGAAGGAGGTAACAATGAGGTTGAGGAGGGAGTAATGAGGCGAAGGAGGTAACAATGAGGTTGAGGAGGGAGTAATGAGGTGAAGGAGGTAACAATGAGGTTGAGGAGGGATTAATGAGGTGAAGGAGGTAATGATGAGGTTGAGGAGGGAGTAATGAGATGAAGGAGGGAGAAGTAGGGAGTAATGAGGTGAAGGAGGTAACAATTAGGTTGAGGAGGGAGTAATGAGGTGAAGGAGGTAACAATGAGGTTGAGGAGGGAGTAATGAGGTGAAGGAGGTAACAATGAGGTTGAGGAGGGAGTAATGAGGTGAAGGAGGTAACAATTAGGTTGAGGAGGGAGTAATGAGGTGAAGGAGGTAACAATGAGGTTGAGGAGGGAGTAATGAGGTGAAGGAGGTAACAATGAGGTTGAGGAGGGAGTAATGAGGTGAAGAAGGTAACAATTAGGTTTGAGGAGGGAGTTAGTAAGAGGGGAGGAGCGGTAAACAATGAGGTTGCGGCGGGAGGTAAAGTAATGAGGTGAAGGGGGGTAAACAATTAGGTTAAGGAGGGAGTATGAGGTGAAGGGTGCGGTTAACAATTAGGTGAGGAGGGCTAGTAATTAGTAGTAGTAATGGCGGTGAAGGACTGGGGAACAAATTCGGTTGAGGAGGGGGGAGTAATGAGGTGATGACGGAGGTAACATGAGGTTGGGGAAGGAAGTAATGAGGTGAAGGGGGGTACAAATAAAGGGTGAGGAATGAGTAAAGTCAAATGAGGTGAAGGAGGGGGTGGTGGTGACAATTAGGTTGAGGAGGGAGTAAAAGGAGAGTAATGGGTGAAGGACTTTACAATGAGGTGGAGGAGGGAGTAATGAGGTGAAGGAGGTGACAATTAGGTTGAGGAGGGAGTAATGAGGTGAATGAGGTAACAGTTAGGTTGAGGAGGGAGTAATGAGGTGAAGGAAGTAAGTAACAGTCGGTTGCGGAGCCGGAGTAAGAAAGTACAGGAGTAAAGTTACGTAAGAGTAAATGAGGGGACAGAGTGGTAACAATAGGGGGAGGAGGGGACAGAGTGGGAGTAATGAGGTGAAGCAGGTAACAATGAGGTTAAGGAGGGAGTAATGAGGTGAAGGACTTTACAATTAGTTTGAGGAGGGAGTAGTAAAGTAAGTAATGAGGTGAAGCAGGTAACAATTAGGTTGAGGAGGGAGTAATGAGGTGAAGGAGGTAACAATGAGGTTGAGGACGGAGTAATGAGGTGAAGGAGGTAACAATGAGGTTGAGGAGGGGTAATGAGATGAAGGAGGGAGTAATGAGGTGAAGGAGGTAACAATGAGATTGAGGAGGGAGTAATGAGGTGAAGGAGGTAACAATGAGGTTGAGGAGGAGTAATGAGGCGAAGGAGGTAACAATGAGGTTGAGGAGGGAGTAATGAGGCGAAGGAGGTAACAATGAGATTAAGGAGGGAGTAATGAGGTGAAGGAGGTAACAATTAGGTTGAGGGGGAGGTTAAGTAGTATGAGGTGAAGGAGCGGTCGGGTAAACATTAGTGTGAGAGGGTTAATGAGGTTGGAAGGAGGTAATGATGGAGTTATGAGGACGGGAGAGTAATGAGATGAAGGAGGAGCGGAGGGTAAGAATGAGGTGAAGGAGGTAACAATTAGGTTGAGGAGGGAGTAATGAGGTGAAGGAGGTAACAATGAGGTTGAGGAGGGAGTAATGAGGTGAAGGAGGTAACAATGAGGTTGAGGAGGGAGTAATGAGGTGAAGGAGGTAACAATGAGGTTGAGGAGGGAGTAATGAGGTGAAGGAGGTAACAATGAGGTTGAGGAGGAGTATAGGATTCCCGGGATAGGAATAGCGTGGAAGACCCAGCTTACGTAGACTTATAGGTTTGTTTTGCAGTTTCTGGTTAAAAAGTGAGGTTGAGGGGGAGTAAGAGGTAGGAGTAAGTAATGAGGTTGAAAGAAGGGGATAAAAATAGGTGGGAGGGAGTAATGAGGTGAAGGAGGTAACAATGAGATTGAGGAGGGAGTAATGAGGTGGGAAGGAAGGGCGGTAACATTAGGTGAAGGAGGGAGTACATGAGGTGAAGGACCCCCGGGTGGCGTAAACAATTAGGTCTGAGGACCCGGCCGGTCAGTAATGAGGGAAGGAGTTCGGTAAAAGTAGGGCTGAGGAGGGAGTAATATAGAATGAGGTGATGAAGGAGACTGAGGTAACAATGAGGTTGGGGAAGGAGTAATGAGGTGAAGGAGGTAACAATAAGGTTGAGGAAGGAGTAATGAGGTGAAGGAGGTGACAATTAGGTTGAGGAGGGAGTAAAGTAATGAGGGGAACGGAGGTAAACAATGGAGTGAGGAGGGAGTAGTAAATGTAAGTAAGAGTAATGAGGTGAAAGGACGGTTCGGTGAAAATGAGGTGAGGAGGGAGTGAGTAATGGAGGAATAGGAAGGTGGCTTGGTAGGTAACAGTTAGGTTGAGGAGGGAGTAATGAGGTGAAGGAAGTAACAGTTAGGTTGAGGAGGGAGTAATGAGGTGAAAGAGGTAACAATTAGGTTGAGGAGGGAGTAATGAGGTGAAGCAGGTAACAATGAGGTTAAGGAGGGAGTAATGAGGTGAAGGACTACTGTACCCCCCCCCCCAATTAGTTGAGGATGGGAGTAGGAGGAAACGGAGGGGCAGAGGTAATGGACGGAGAAGAAAGGAACAATAGTTGAGGAGTGGGGTAGGTAATGAGTAGGAATGGAGGTGGTGTTACGGGCGCTCGGTGGTACAAAATGAAGGTTTGAGGAAGGAGTAATGAGGTGAAGGAGGTAACAATGAGGTGTGGAGGGAGGGAGTAAGTTGTATGGGTGAAAGGAGGGGTAGGTAACACTGAGGTGAGGAGGGAGGGAGTAAGTAAAGTCAGTAAAAGTAAGGTAATGAGCGTGAAGGATGGTGGTAACAATTAGGTTGAGGAGGGAAGTAATGAGGTGAAGGATATGCGGTGGTGAGCTCGTGGCGTGTCGGTCGCCGCGGTAACAATGAGGGTGCGGAGGGAAGTACGAAAAAGGAATGAGGTGAAAGGAGGTAACAATGAGGTTGAAGAGGGAGTAATGAGGTGAAGGAGGTAACAATGAGGTGGGGAAGGAGTAATGAGGTGAAGGAGGTAACAATGAGGTTGACGAGGGAGTAATGAGGTGAAGGAGGTAACAATGAGGTTGGGGAAGGAGTAATGAGGTGAAGGAGGTAACAATTAGGTTGAGGGAAGGAGTAATGAGGTGAAGGAGGTAACAATGAGGTTGAGGAGGGAGTAATGAGGTGAAGGAGGTAACAATGAGGTGAGGAGGGAGTAATGAGGTGAAGCAGGTAACAATGAGGTTGAGGAGGGAGTAATGAGGTAAATGAGGTAACAATGAGGTGAAGGAGGGAAGTAATGAGGTTGAAGAGGGTGTAATGAGGTGAAAGAGTGAGTAATGAGGTGAAGGAGGGAGCGATGAGGAGGATAAGGAAGGGGAGGAGGATTGTTTGGACTTTCGCGAATTTCGGGCAGCTACACGATCAGATGGATAATATTCACGCGTTTTTGCTAGTGTTTAATTGACTTTCTATGATATTTACATACATGCAAATGCTATTAATAAAATTAATAAAATAGGCATACAAATACGTACTATATGACGCGATAATAAAAATGCCTTCTTCAATATTGTCTGCACTTTTACGGAAGATTTCAAAATTAAATTTAAAAACACGATCTACGATGTCCCCACACAAAAGCAGCGCCCGTTTCAATGTCATGGGATCCTAGATATATCTTCACAAAAACGTCGTCTGTATTAATGTCATAGGATCTGGGATAAATCTTCTAAAAAAGTCATAGGCTTTAATGTCATAGGATCTTAGATATATACTTACAAGAACATCGTCTGCTTTAATGTCACAGGCTCTTAGATTTATCCTCACAAAGCCTCGGCTATGTTAATGTTTTATTTAATTATTCATTTATTTATTTTTTTATTATAATTATTTGTTTCTGTTTTGTTTTTGTTTTTTATATGTATATATATTCATCAATACGAGAATAGTTGGCGTGAAACAATCTTCAGTATCTCCCTAATTATCTATTATAAAAGTGGAAACAAAACAATAAAAGGTATTTACATGTATTATATCCATGTATTCATCTTGAGAGCCGTTTCTTTGAAAACTGGATATATTTTTTCGCATGAGTGTGGTTGATACTGTGTCTTTTAGCTTAGAAATGTATTAAAATATACATTCTAATAGTGTACGTTTGCAATTCTCATTGAATATGATAAATTTATTCACACGTATATGTACACATGCCATCAACCTATCGTACAATATATATGGTTTGTATATAACTTAGTATCTATATAAATTCCTGTATACACCTTTACCTGTATCTATAATCAATGTTACCACAAATGGCTTAAGTTGTTATGCATTATGTAATTATACAATGACCTACCTTACACAATAACCTAATTAAACAATGAGATAAAAACAATAACCCAATTATACAACAATTAAACAATAACGTAAATTACACAACTACTTAAATAACACAATAACGTACAAATGTAAATGTAACAGAATAAACTAAGTTACAAAATAACCTACAATATATTCAACATATACTTCTCACCAACAAAACCAATGTCATTTAACTCTCTGGTTGATCTCGTATAAAACACCGACATAAACAACATTATAGTTACCGGAGATTTTAATGGCTGATTCCCTGAACGCCTACATTTTGAAATAACACCCTACTGAGTATGTTTGTACAGTAATTATAGTCTGTTCTGGTGAAGTCACTTAAGTCACCTGTATTTTACCTGCGTGTGTTACCTGTAGATTTTATAGTATTTCTCATCAAAATCAAAGGTCAATATTCAATGAATAAATACTGGACAAAAATATAATATTTTAGAATTACCTATATATGCACATGATATTTGTCAATACGTATTTAAACAAATAAGAAATGATCTAATTAATAAATATTAATAACTATCAAATTAAAATTAATTAATAATTCATTGCATAAAATATAAATTAATAATTCATTGAAATTAATATTGTAAAATATTCATTAATAATTCTTTAATTATCAATTTCATCAAACCAAAATGTAAATCAAATACTTTGCTTTGTTTTTAATTACAAGTTATACTCAAACGGCTCTCTTATCTCATTTGAACACCTCTCTGATATCACAAAGACTGAAGATAATGATGTTGATAAGTAAAAATCGCTCATTTTACTGATCAAGATCAGTTAAAACGGTGAGCTGTGATGTAGCCCTGGCTACGGGATGGCATAACACTTGAAGATGAATACTTGAGCTACATGTATGTATCTATATAAACTTCAAAATTATCACCAGTTTGCACTCCTCACCATCTTCCTGTGGACCAACATCAAGGGATGCTTTTCCATTTCACCCAATACAACGACGACACTAGGAGACTGGTTCGCCCCGCAGCTGTATTGCCACTTATACCACTACACCACTGAAAAGACGTAAGGTTGTAAGGTTCCGAGCACAAAAGGATAGAGGGAGACAGAACCGTTTGAAACCACTACAACAACGACCAAGGACGACCAATCCACTTAGAAGCCTGGCACAGGAAATTCAAAAAGATCGTACACCATGCATGTACATCCCAACATCTTCACCATTATACGGACATTAAAGGACATACAGGCTACTAATGAGATAACTAGAATTCAACGTCGCGCTGAAGGTACAGAAACATCGACACTCGCCTTGTCCTTAAACAGAGACTGGATAACCAAACCATTGATATCATATCTTACGCCGATGCAGCCTCCGAGCTCCATTTAAGTAAAATGTGTGTAGTGATGTAACATATGGACATTGCTTTATCGTGTATGTATCAAAGAGGCTGTCAACAATATGCGATTTTCATGCACGTCGCCTCTCAGCAAGTAAATTATGCCATTGGTACAATGTGTTTTGCATCTATATCTTAATGTATTTTATAACACTGTGGAAATATATTTGTTAATTTGTTCCAACTGCGTACATGTATATTTACATGCCTGTTACAGTTTTTCTGTGTCTATTTGTTGATTTTAATTTTGTCCGTCCTGTAACGTTACAGTATGTTTCTAATAGTGTTATTCCTTTCAAAATATGTTATAGTATAAAAAATGTAACATTCTAAGATTATAATAGTGATATTCCAAAATGTATAAGCATATATGTACATGTACATTTCAAGTGCTCAATATATTATTAAGATTCTCATAGTGTTGTTTTCAAAATAAGATATAAAGATATATTAACTTGCAGAATTCTAATGCTCTTATATAACTTATATATCAATGTGATTAATACTATACTATACTATAAATTTCATAATTCTATTTAAATAAAATGTTGAAATTTATATGCTAGTGTCTTGGTTTTCTTTAGTTGTCAAGTGATTTCTACAGGTAAAATACAGGTAAAATATCTCAGGTAAATACAGAACATGTATGAAACAGACTATAATTACCCTTCCTTTGATGTCTCTGTCTATTGTTCTAAATATGTAGGCGTTCGGGGAACACACCATTTTAATGGACATCGTACACTTTGGGGGAGCACTAAAAACAACAAACTTGGAGACACTATATACGAATGGGCAGTTCAGACTGGTCTAACCATACTAAACAAGAGTAAACCAACTAGAGTAGATATAGCTCGAGCTATCGAATCACATCTAGATATCACACTAGCAACACCCAATTCAGCGAGTAATTGTAGCTATTGGAATACCATTGATAGCACTTTGGGATCAGAACATTACCAAGTTTTGGCTCATTTTAATTCTAAATCCCATGTTAACACTATTAAATAACCCTCTAGATGTGTTTTAAATAAATCAAATTGGAATCAATTTAATTTATTAATGGAAAACATTCAAATTGATGAAATTTATGACGAAAATGAAAATATATTTAGTTATAATTTAACAAGAACAATTTTAGACCTAGCATCAGTGTATATCCCTAAAGCATCAGGAAAGCCAAAGACTAAAAGATAAAAAAAAAAAACAAAAAAAAACCAACAACACAATCCATGGTGGAATGATGAGTGTAGGTTAGCCAAGAAACTAAAAAAGAATAGTGAAATAAATGATGGGCAAAACAAATTTCAACAACATTATCCGAAAGGCAAAACAACATCATAGGAAAGAGTTTTGCTCATCATTACATAACAAAATAAATCTAAAAAATGTACGGTTCAAGGTCAAAACCATTCAGGGAATTAGTAGATCAGAAATCCCTATATTAGGTAAAAACAACATTACCGATAAGGAAAAGGCCGATACTCTAGCTAAACAATATCCGAGCGTTAGCAGTAATGACAATTTAACCCCTGGATTTAAACTAAATAAAGCTAACATAGATGACGTAATAAGTGACCCAGGCCCCAATACAGGTGAGCTGAACTGCCCATTTACAATCACAGAATACAATCAGGCATTTCAGATCAAGAAAAACACATCGCCAGGTGATGGCAACATTTCATACACCATCATCAAACACTGTACAAAGAACATTACAGAAATAATACTAAAACTTATAAATCACATATGGTAACAGGAAACTATACCCGAAGCGTGGAAAAAAGTCGTGTTTATACCTTTATTAAAACGAGGTAAAAATCATCAGAAATCTGCATCATATAGGCCCATCGCATTAACACCACATCTCTGTAAAATTATCGAAACTATGGTAAATAACAGGCTAGTACATTCACTTGAAAGCTAAGGTATCATAAACGAGGAACAGAGTGTGTTCCGTAAAGGTAGATCTACACTAGACCCCCATCTTTGACTCACCTCAGATATTAAAAAAGGTTTGAACCTAAAATTAAACCTAAGAACTAAGCACAATAGCTTCTTATTTAGATCTAGAAAAAGCATACGATCTCATTTGGCATGCTGGTCCTTTAGTATCACTTAAAACTCATGGTATAACTGGTAACATATCTAAATTTGTAAGTAGCTTCCTAAACACACCGTAAGATCCAGGTTAGAATGCATGACACGTTATTAGATCGATATGAACAAGAGAACGGTGTAGCACAGGGCAGCGTAACATTAATAATCTGTCAGAAACGCTTCATAATAACACCAGGTTAGCGAAATTTGCAGATAACGGATGCATTTGTACGAGCAAAAACATTTGATATTCAACCAACATATCCAGACAATTTTGACAGCAATCAAAGAGTTAGCTATTAAGTGGTGATTTAAACCATCCAAACAGAAAACAATAGCTATGTATTTCTCCAAAAGTAAGAAACTTCCAGCATTATAACTAGGACAAACTTAACTCAAATTTGAAAAAAAAAAAAAAAAACAAGTTAGGTATTTAGGCATGATAATAGACCATAAACTAACCAAAAGGCAATAAACACCATGAGGTATATTTCTTGATTGATATAAATTTGGCGCCAATAAAACTACCCAATTAATGTTATCTAAAGCCTTAAATTTTGGTTGCCAGGTATACAATACAGCTAGCGATACAGTATTAAATCTAGATGGAATTTAACATTCAGCCTTAAGAGTAGCGCTAACGGAAATTAAAAAACCTACATAAATAGTTTATTAAGAGAGGCAGGTGAAGCCCCCTTACCTCTCAGACGAGAACATCTTACATTAAAAGAGTAGGCTAATTACTAGCCGCCACAGGGTATAGGTTTATATAGGTTTATACTAGGATGATTTAGGTAAAAAGGCAATTCAGTGACAGTCCTAAAATTTGTTTAGACATAGAGTTAATCGTCTGTCCTATCCTATATTAGATCATTTGGCGATGATAAAATGTGGAATTGCTCCCAGTAGTGCCACGACCTACAACATTCCCCCTTAGTGTCCTAAACTCGGTTATAACCGAACAAGGACGCTAAGTCTCATCAATCAATCAATCATTACGCAATAACCTAAATTAGCTATTTCTTTTACTTTCCTAGAAGGATGTATTTGTATTCATTATTTGTTATATGATGAATCTATAATTATTGTTTCATTTAAATGTGCTATTCACTTTTGTGCTTTATGCAAAACTCTACCGTATCGATACGATGTTCACAGACCAGTTATTCTGTATCTTAGTGATAGGATGTTTGTATAAACCCGTTATTCTAAATGTACTACTGTATGTAAGCACACACGAAATACTTATGTATTGATGATACGAATGTTTGAGTAATTAGCTATCATACACGCGGTGACCCCATTACAGTGTGTAGAGTCAAACATTAACCTACAAAACACAATAAATGCGACGTGGTCAATTATAACACTACCACTGTATAAATGTACTGTAGTAGTGTAAGTATATAGTATTAATATATTATACAGGTAAACAACACATGGCGTGGGAAGAGCAGACATTAAGAGAATGATGCCAAGTTAGAGCATATGTTGACCGGTTTTACAGGTTTGTGCGAATGTGTCAGACCTTGTGCAGCGCAGTAGAAGATAAAGTTTTAGTAAGACACTGTCCGTCTGATTAGTAGATAAACCAAGTCATGAGTCATTTGAGAAATAAACAACCATCACAATATAGAAACACAAACCGATATGAGATTGAACATTATGTTGTATTTATCGGGATAAGTACACAGCGCATTGGTTTAAGTGGCTATTTTGAAAAGCCACATTCGGTTGCAGGACATTTGCCTTAAATGAACTACATTCATAAGTTCATACAAACTGAACAAGGTCACCATCGGGGGCCCCATCGCCGAATGTTATCATTTTACATGTTACTCCTGGGGTCAATCAAAACATGTTATGTACCTTAATCTGTTTCAAGTGATCAGTCAAAAATAATGAATAGCGATTGATGTTCCTAGAGACCATAAGTCATCCGATAACAAAATATTCACGTGTTCTATCTCCACGTGACAATTGTTATACAATTTTCGTCGGTTGAATGCGGGGTTACTGAAATCAAGTGACGCACCCGACTCTCCGATAAAAAACGAATCGCAACAGATACAACTTCCAGTGTTGTTAAGCGATATTTGAAGTTGATCAACATTGCCAATATTTCACAAGAATTACCATAATTTTGTAAACAAATTCCAAGTACGCAATGTTTTCCGGAAACCTAATGCACGGAGAACATAAATGAAATCTAATCATTTAGTCCCTTTAACAAACACAATAGATAATACCGACATTCAAAACTCAAAATCAATCTAAGGAATCCATAATAAGAACAAAAGTATAGATTTTGACGGAAACTGTTGGAATACAATCAGAATAAAACCAGTACCTGTGATGATGAAATAATTTTCCTGCTCGAGCATGAAATCTGTTTTTAACCAAACTCCCTATAAACTCGCTTCACTCATGATGTTAACATAAAAATCATCGAAAAGAATTTTATTTAAAGTCTTACCAAAGTTTCTTCGAATCAATGAAAAAGTGTTAATTCATGTATAAGATTTATCACCAAAATCATTTAAGCGTGCGCTCTAATTATGTATTGAGCCTGGAAAGGGTTTTAAGGAATACGACCAGGTGATTCAGAAAGGTAACATTCTTCCGTTTCATCGACGACAACAGCCGTGGAAATCTAGGTCACGACAACACCCGCCATACAAATCTAGGTCACGACGACACCCGCCATACAAATCTAGGTCACGACGACACCCGCCGTGGGAATCTAGTCAGATTCGGGTTATTTAACATTTTCTAGAACAAGCACAGTGACTATAGAGTCGGTAGATATATCAACAGACATCGAACAAAAATAGCAAAAGGGATTATGATACTTCGAAAGAATCAGGATGTCAATCTATGTTTCCTTGTTGTCTTTTTAAACTGTGATAATGTTTATTTTTTTCTAATGGTGCAAATAGCAGGGATAATTTTACAAAGGTCTTTGACTACGCTGTCCATTATGGCCATTTGATGATGTATCTGTACATACTGTAAGCATACAGAATAACGTCGATTGTTACAATACAGTACCGATATCACTCACCTGTCGTTATCATAATCATATATAAACATGCATTCCTAATGACCATTGTGGTCAGCTTGTATGTTTTCTCCATTGACCTATGACGCATCGATTGTTTCCTCATACTTTAGTGAGATGGACACAGTCGATTGGCTATGTTTATAGTGGACACGCCTTGTAAACAAACCAAACAAAAACAATAAAGTCACTGGTCAGTATAAAAGACCTGACCACGAAGAAATCGGAGCATATTCATTTAGCAAAATAATCAACTAACAGATTGCAGAAAAGGTTTGTATATTTTCATTTTTTATTTCAAGACTAAAGTAACTTTGATTTTGTGGCTCACATGAAGAATTTAATTTAGTACTATTTCTATATTTCAATAACTATGTCAAAATAATTAATCGTGCATACATGTAATACTATGTCAGTGATAAAACGGCACTGATTAAAGACAATATATATTTCCCGAACAACGTACGTGTAGGTCTCTTGTGCGTTGCAAATGTAAACTGTGTATTGACAAAAATCTCAAAATAACGTTAATCAAAGTTTTTGTCCGTGAAAGCAAGTGCCTCCAGCGACTAACAGAAAATGTCTCGGCACATACATGTTTGCCTTCGATCTTTAAGTACAATGTACTTGACGCTACGCTTTAGGTGTTAACGTACTCTCGTCTTGAACGCAAATCCACGTCACTCATTAAGCAAGTTCCAAACTGGTTTTTATCAGCCTTGTCCCTAGCCGTCTTCGTATCCACGGTCAGCGAATTTGTAAAACTAATCGAATAATACATGTAGTCAATTTGCGAAATATGAATTATCGGGTGACCTTTATAAGTTGCGCCATCTCTCGATTAAACATTCTGATAGCTATTGTGGTAACTAGGGTGAAAAAGTAACAGGAATTGTTATTTTCAACATTTTTAGCAACATAAAGGTTACAGGTTCGTCATGTAAAAAATCTTGAGCTTTTGACTGTTTAGTTCGCTAAATTCCACGTTGAGATCGGTATTAATTATCCACAGGATATTTGACATTTCGGTCTCTCATAATATTGAATAATTCTTCAATAGGTAAATACTTTTGCTTCAAAAAAACTTAACGATGGGGAACTAGGTGGCATCAGTGAGTACTGTATGTATTTATCCGTTCCTGATTGAGGCTGTGTTAGTGTAGAATTGTACTTTGAAGTTCGTGTTCTGTGGTAGCATTTTTATATTGCAGCCTAAAGCTATATACTTTGTTCCAAGAGTTATAAAATGTCAAGTGTTCTAAAATGACTATACACATGATATCTAGACTAAAAATGATATACGTATGATATCAAAACTTAAAATGCCATACGTATAATATTTAAACTAAAATGATTTTACGTATATCTAGACTAAAATTGTTATATGTATGATATCTGGACTAAAATGGCTATAAGAATGATATCTAGACTTAAATGGATATACATACAATATCTAAACTGAACCGGCTATCAGTATGATATCTAGACTAAAATGGCTATACATATAGTATCTAGACTAAAAAAGCCATACGTTTAATAACTTTACTAAAATGGTTTTACGAATATGTAGACTAAAATGTCTATACGTATAATACCTAGACTACAATGTCTATACGTATGATACCTAGACTACAATGGCTATACGTATAATACCTAGACTACAATGGCTATACGTATAATACCTAGACTACAATGGCTATACGTATAATACCTAGACTACAATGGCTATACGTATAATACCTAGACTACAATGGCTATACGTATAATACCTAGACTACAATGGCTATACGTATAATACCTAGACTACAATGGCTATACGTATACAAATTAGACTAAAATGGCTAAACGTATGATATCTAGACTAAAATGGCTATACGTATGATATCTAAACTTAAATGGTTGTACGAGTATCTAGACTACAATGGCTATACGTTTGATATATAGACCAAAATGACTATACGTGTGATAGCTAAACTAAAATTGATATACGAATAATATGTACCTTAAAATGGCTAAACGTATGACATCTAAACTAAAATGGCTAAACGTATGATATCCCGACTAAAACTGCCATACGTATAATATCTAAACTAAAATGGTTTTACGTTTATCTAGAATATTCAGACTAAAATGCTATACGCATACTATCTAGTTTAAAATTGACTATACGTTAAACATCTAGTTTAAAATGGATATACGTAAAATATCTAGAATTAAATGGGTATACGTATAATGTCTGGACTGAAATGACTATACATGTATTATCTACACTAAATTGGCTATATGTATAGTATCCAGACTGAAATGGCTATTGTGTATTATCTACACTAAATTGGCTATATATATAGTATCCAGACTGAAATGGCTATACGTGTATTATCTACACTAAATATTGGCTATATGTATAGTATCCAGACTGAAATGGCTATACGTGTATTATCTACACTAAATTGGCTATATGTATAGTATCCAGACTAAAATGGCTATACGTATATTATCTACACTAAATTGGCTATATGTATAGTATCCAGACTAAAATGGCTATACGTGTATTATCTACACTAAATTGGCTATATATATAGTATCCAGACTAAAATGGCTATACGTGTATTATCTAAATTGGCTATATGTATAGTATCCAGACTAAAATGGCTATACGTGTATTATCTACACTAAATTGGCTATATGTATAGTATCCAGACTAAAATGGCTATACGTGTATTATCTACACTAAATTGGCTATATGTATAGTATCCAGACTAAAATGGCTATACGTGTATTATCTACACTAAATATTGGCTATATGTATAGTATCCAGACTGAAATGGCTATACGTGTATTATCTACACTAAATTGGCTATATGTATAGTATCCAGACTGAAATGGCTATACGTGTATTATCTACACTAAATTGGCTATATGTATAGTATCCAGACTAAAATGGCTATACGTGTATTATCTACACTAAAGTGGCTATATGTATAGTATCCAGACTGAAATGGCTATACGTGTATTATCTACACTAAATATTGGCTATATGTATAGTATCCAGACTAAAATGGCTATACGTGTATTATCTACACTAAATTGGCTATATGTATAGTATCCAGACTAAAATGGCTATACGTGTATTATCTACACTAAATTGGCTATATGTATAGTATCCAGACTGAAATGGCTATACGTATATTATCTACACTAAATTGGCTATATGTATAGTATCCAGACTAAAATGGCTATACGTGTATTATCTACACTAAATATTGGCTATATGTATAGTATCCAGACTAAAATGGCTATACATGTATTATCTACACTAAATTGGCTATATGTATAGTATCCAGACTAAAATGGCTATACATGTATTATCTACACTAAATTGGCTATATGTATAGTATCCAGACTAAAATGGCTATACGTGTATTATCTACACTAAATTGGCTATATGTATAGTATCCAGACTAAAATGGCTATACGTATATTATCTACACTAAATTGGCTATATGTATAGTATCCAGACTAAAATGGCTATACGTGTATTATCTACACTAAATTGGCTATATGTATAGTATCCAGACTAAAATGGCTATGCGTATGATATCTAGACTAAAATTGTTATAAGCATAATATCTAGAGTATATTTATCATCCTGTATACGCTGTTGTGTTCCAAGAAAGCTATTTAAAAATATGTCTCTTACTTTAACTGTTCCTTACGATCACAAAACAAGATTTACCATTCTAAAATCGTTTCTTTGCGTTGGTTCGTTTTACAGAAATCATGAAGCTCATTATTGCTGTGCTAGTATTTATTTGCCTGAATGGAGTGGTGCTAAGTCAGGGAAATTTCGGCTCCTTTCTTGTCGGAGGTCTGCTCGGTTCCGCTCTTGGTAGACGTAGGGGTGGATTTCACGGGGGCTATTATCCGAGGCCATACTACGGCGGGTATGGTAGATGGGGACGAGGACACTGGGGCCGTGGACGCTATTGTAAGTAGATCATTATTTACACGATATCGAATTCAAATGAGATCGGTTTCAAACGATGTAGACTTCAAACGATATCAATTTCAAACGATCAAACGGGGGAAATTTGGAAACTTTATGCTACAACAATACCTGTCTTTTCTAGTCTTAATAAAGATGTGACAGGTAGATATCTCATTAGGTTATAATGGTAACTGCCGTACATGTCTAAGATTTCAAACAATTAATTCAATTTATTTTTATAGTTGTCAACATCTGATATACAAAACCAATAAACACCAATCTAGTGTCTTTACAGATGGATGTATTAGATATTATGATAAGGGAGCCGTGACAAAATTATTGGTACATCTTGATATTTTAATATGTCAATGATGGATGGATTTAGGGTCATGTACTTATGTATCTCAGTAAAGTCGAAGTGGTGGTCCTGATCCTGCCTCAACTGGCCTCTCGATCTCTCTAAAGGTTTTGGTGATCAGTCAATATATGAGTTACATCAGTAGCTTTGTGATATAACTCAACAATATATATTGTATCTTATTAACACATAGCGGATACCCCTTAATTAATACATTAGACCTGGATATTTTCTGTTTTGTCTTATCTATAGTCCTATTCAGTTGTACCCTCTTGGGCGTTTCTCTCCTATGGACAGTGATATGACAATTGGATTGCATTTATACACATTATTCTTAAACTGCTGTAGGATGTCCGTTTGAATATCAATTTTGTAGTTTGCTCTAATATCATATGGTACAAAACCTTTATTTTGTATCATTACTGTTGTCACGTATTACCTTTAATTGTTCGATCATTGGTCTCGGCGATTACATGACAAATTTCTGGACAATTGCGCTGTAATCATTATCTAAGTAACTATTCGTAATTAATTGTTATGTAAGGCAAAATATACCATTATTCAAAATCATCTTCACAACAACATCATTTTTCTTTACAGATGGATAGAACCCGCTGAAGCCGCAAATCAATTACACCTTAATCATTTAACATTGTACAATAAAAGTAACATAGCATTTCAAAAGTATGTGCTGGTAATCAAAAAAGTTTTATTGTATCAATATATATATATGTGTGTGTAGATAATAAAAATATCTTAACGATTTTCTTTTTGTCATCTTGTTTCTTGCGATTATAACATCAACAAACCACAAACGGAAAGAAAATATATATAAACTGTGGCTTTGAGTGCTATAAGGAATGGGACCAAAGTCAACCAATGAATGGTATTAAGGCCAAGCTTTGAATGGTATTACGGTCAAGTAATGAATAGAATCAGGGTCACGAAATACACTTATTTTTGTCCTATCTACAGCAATAGACTATAAATGAACACAAGTACTAGGTGTTCCCATTGTATAGACCTGGTCACTGTTAATAACATACCAATAATAGGTGTTACTATTGTATAGACCTGGTCACTGTTAATAATATACCAGTACTAGATGTTACCCTTTTATAGACCTCATCACTGTTAATAATATACCATTACTAGATGTTACCATTTTATAGACCTCATCACTGTTAATAATATACCAGTACTAGATGTTACCATTGTATAGACCTGATCACTGTTAATAACATACCAATAATAGGTGTTACTATTGTATAGACCTGGTCACTGTTAATAATATACCAGTACTAGATGTTACCATTGTATAGACCTGATCACTGTTAATAACATACCAATAATAGGTGTTACTATTGTATAGACCTCATCACTGTTAATAATATACCAGTACTAGATGTTACCATTTTATAGACCCCATCACTGTTAATAATATACCAGTCCTAAGTGTTACCATTTTATAGAACTGATCGCCGTAAGGAACATATCGATACTAAGTTCTGCCTTCTTATAACCTGATCACCGTACTGCAAAATAGCTTGTTTTTAATTTTATCGTTTAAAGATTAACTTGTTTGCTTGTGTCTCTTTTGGAGTAAGGGTCATATTAGCATGATGACATCGCATATTGTATACCAATGAAATACACCATGAACTGTGCAGTTCTGACGAGTTATATTTAGAGAAATTTTTCAAATTACTGAACACTTTTTATTCATTACTTTTGGCTAATTTTAGTATCACCAACAATCTAAAAAGATATAGAAATCAAGCTACTTTATAACTGTCAAATATGTCCATTGTTTTGTTAAACCTGTTATGCTTTCTAGCGATATCTTCAAAGCGTAAATACCATGTGCTTTGTCATATTGATGTATATTCCCCGATCATTCCTCAGGTTTCAGTAACCAATTAACAGTTTGATTCCTACCTTTTTTTACACTTAATTAAGTTTCAAGACAATATGCTCATTGTCAGTCACAGATAATGGATGTGTGTATAAGAAAAGAGGACCTCGTTTACATTATGTACTTTAAGACGTTTCACAATGACTACTAATTACGGCTTGAATAATCACAATAATCATTATGACAATGCTTTAAATAAACTACTTTGATCAAACAACTTTCTTAATCAAAATCATGAGCAGTCAAACGTTTCCCTCTATTGGACGCTAGAAGAAAGAATATCTTCCAGGCATTTTTCTCCGGTGATTTTATTTCAATACATGGAACACAGTGTTAACAGTGATTACCTAATCATAATATTATAAGCCCGATCATTTAAATTTCCACATTGTTAATCTTCCATTTTCATATAGTAACACTCCTGCTTCCTCTATCCGCAATTATAACATTTCCCAGTTGATTCGATATTCAAGGATTTGTTCCCATTATCAGATCTCTGTGACAAATGTCTAAAACCACTACACAACATTTCGAGAGATTCGGGTTGCTAAAGATCATGGGAAAGGCCTTGTTCGATATTAAATTAAGTCGGTCGTGTTGAATGATCGTTGATATGCCTCGTTGATTGTCAACACTCTAATTTTAAGTAAGAGAATGTAACACAACCTGAACTTACTCAGACTGCATAGCTGGTGTTGTTGATGAAATAGAAGACTTTTATTCTTTCGGGACGTTTTCAAGGGTCTTCATACAGATATATCGATATTTGTTTGTTTTTGTCGATTTTGAGTTAGAGTCATGATTTTATCTTAATATCGGTACTCACAAATTCATTTGTAGCATTTATGCTGGAAACAAAATTGAAATAAGGTAATGTAATTTACAACAAGTAATCTGTTACCATATTTATAGCTTTTGGAAATATTTGTCCTAATTTATCCCGTAACTACTGTCGTTTTAGAACTAATTTGGCACGTGATACAATTAGTAATAGTATATCTTTGTTTTTGTCTACACGCCGCGGTATGTAGCCACTTTCAAAGCTTCTGGTTGGTCGTTTCCCCAAGAAATCTGATTGGCTAACCTCAGGCCTTTGACTACGGACTACTTTTACACTCTCGCTAAATCTTTTGTTTCGTCTGTAATTCCAAACATCAACCCTGAACACGTTATGTGGATTTACCTGCGTTTAACTTTGGCATGGCTGGGTAGAAGGGTGTCCTCGAGAAAAGGTCGATTAATCTTGAGTTTGCGTCGTTTGTAAAATAGACTAAGCACGAAAGTGAGATATCGCATTGCTGTCATTGCGAACCAGATCTAAAGCTGGTGTCATTGCGAACCACATTAAAGCTTGTGTCTTTCTAAATTTGAAACTCAACAAACTCGATCTGTATAAACACGATTAACATCTGTCAGTTGCTAGGGAACCTCTATTTATCCATTATTTATTCCATTCCATCGCAATAATATGTAGCTATGTTTTACTCTTTTAAAAAACGTTACGAAACAAGCAAATATCACAAGAAAAAGGAGAGAAATATTTCAAAATATTATGGAAACCTTTGACTACGTAAATTATGTTCACTACATTAAAGTCTTTTGCTTCGTGGGTTTGAAGTTTCATTGTACACAACAATAAATGTAATGTTTGTTTCACTGAAGGCAATCTACTGAAGGTCTGGATTTGTTTTAAAATAGATGTATCAATTTCCTGGGAATTTATTCTTTCATGAATAATAACTGGAATGGAACCTCTCGAAAACAATAAGCCTTGATGTATATTCCTCTGCGGTATGAATCGTAAACATGTCTATTCGGAATGATATTATATCATTTGTTTTTATTCAGCACTTTGTGACCCCCCTTAAATAATTGTTCACTCGGTCATACCATCCTTCATTTTCGGTTCAGTCCGTAAGTGCACGCTCGATTTGGTTTAATGTATAGTATTACAGTAAGCAGGATACCGATCCCATTTAGTAGGGAACATGATAAAATCCTCATACACCTGTTCAATAATGTTATTTTAGTATAAAGTAAAATAGACGTCGTAATCAATGCATTATCACCATAAATCAATTAAGTATTAACATTTGAAAGAGCAAGAAATAACTCTACTTCGTATAATGTGGAATTAGATAATTCCTATTTTACAGAGATACTCATTAATGATAGTAAAGGAAAATGGAATAAAAAGTTATAAGAGCTAAGGCGATCCTAAGCTAGTAGACAAAGATTGGTGCGATCTCGAGCAAAAGTGTAAGTTGCTAGAGTATCTATGTAAATTCGTGATTAACGGATGGACTCCCAGCAGGCACTGACTAGAATTTAATTAGCTGAACAGCCAACAACACTTCAATTACCAAAACGAAAATACAAACAAGAGGGATTTATGCATGAAGGTGACTTAGAGGGGCGAGTCTCGGCAAACGTATATGAATGTATGTACTAAAACCTGTGAAAACCTGTCTCGGCAAACGTATATGAATGTATGTACTAAAACCTGTTAAATGCTTGCAAAAGATAATTACAAAAAACAACAACGTGTAATATATACATATAAATAATGAATGGGAGTTAAAATTCACCGAATTAAAGTCAAGCTCATTCGAAAAGCAAGTAAGTATCACAGCAAGAAATTTGGAACTGATTAAGAGATTTTCCAGCGAGTCGGCTGCTCTAAAATGAGACAGGGAGGTTGCTTTATCCAAAGCTCAGACCTGCTGGCCGGTGTTGTCTCACCTATAAGACCTTATATAAATCTATCCTGATCAAGGTACACAACAAAACCAAACAAAAAACCCATAAAAATGCATACATCGAAATCCAGTATCACACCAGACAAACAACAGGTACACACTTAAACCCGAACAAGTAATTCAAGCTGGAGGAGGGACGGATGGCAAAAAATAACAAGAGGTCCATGGGCCTTCACGGTCATTTGACTCTAAATACCATTCTACTATTGTAGTATACATACTCTGTAGCAAGAAAAGTGGCACTGTTAGCCATGGCAAAAAAAACCCCACTTTATTGACTCACTTTCCTTAACATCCTCACCAATTTTCAGGTCAGTGGCACCAGTACCACTGGCGAAGAAATTTAGAATGCTTTTTTCAAGATGGCTGCTATGGTGGCTATCTTGGATTTGTGACTGACCCGAAAAATAACAACACTTGGTAAAGACCATCACAGGATCATTTCAGGTAAGTTAGAGCTGAATCCCAGTGGTGGAACTCGAGAAAAAGTTTGAAAAAGGTGTCATTCAGAAAAACTATGATTTTGCAATCAGGTTACGAAATGGCCGGCGTGGCTGCCATGTCAAAGATCCTTAACATCCTTACCAATTTCCAGCTCAATGGCACCAGTGCAACTGAAGAAGTTTCTCAAACTGGCTGTCATGGCGGGATTCAGCTCAATCCCACTGTTGGAATTTGAGAAAAAGTTTGAAATGTGAAAAGTTTACACACGACGCACGGCGGACGACGACGGACGAAGCACGATGACTATAAGTTATCCTGACCCTTAGGGTCAGACGACCTAAAATATTATCGCATTTCCCCAATTATCTGTATACAAGATTTGGTTTTTATCAGAAGGAGTAAGGTTTCAAAGCGAAATTTCAGCAAATTCCTCTTTCAGGGCCCTTCGCCTATGTCCCTAGGGGTCAGACCAGCCTCATTTATACAAAAAAAAGATCGACATCCTCCACTGATTTTTATACCCAATTTGGATGAAATCCACTAAAGGATTAAGGAGAAGTAGGATTTTAAAGCAAAATTTTAGCAAAGTTTCCCTTTTAGGGCCCCGACCCTGTCTCTTGGGGTCGGACAAACCTCATTTATATTAAATATGATCGCCCTTCCCCAATGATTTTTCACACCAAAGGGCTATGGAGGAGTAGGATTTTAAAGCAAAATTCCAGCATGATTTCAGATGACCAAGAAAGCAGCTGCTGTATCCACTCTGAAAACTGATTGATCTGCTACAGCTTAAATGACCATTGATTAAATGGGTCACGTGATGAGGGAGGGTTGCTATGCTAATTCAGCATTAGAGCGACTTTGGTGTGTAGTGTACCAACACATATTTAGGTCAACCTAAACAAACATTAAGTGCATGAACTGTCGCGCTGTAGTTATATATTCGTTATAGCGTAATCTATCATCTTTTCTAGTAAGCCTAATGATTTATACCAACTATAAACACCATAGAAAGGCAGCTTTATGCTTACATATTTAGTACAATTTTGTGCATCTAATAAATTAATTCAAATTAGTTATTACGATCAGCCTTAAACCTTCAAGTAGAACAGCTGTTTTGAAAGGGAACTTTCGACGTTTCTAAGTATACCATTATGACGTTTTAAGGCACGCGCTAGACAGTTATGGTCATTAACACTTTTTTCTAATTAGTTGTTATCGTGGCAGAGATATTCAGATGTAAATATCTCGTGGTAAGCTGTTGAAGCATTATACATCATCGCTGCATTTGAGAGAGTTTTCGTTTTTTTAAACGTGTCCTTTTCCTTAGATGCAGAAATCTCGAAGGCTATCTTCTGCCAAACAAAACGATATTTAAGAATTAGAATTGCTGGTAATGAATAAATTTCTCCATCTTTGCATGTTTTACTTAAATTCCCAGAAGTGTTAATCGGTAGTATATAAATATCAAGTTATGTTTCCGTCAGAAATCCATATATGCAAGTCGTTGCCAGTATTTTCAACAAAACATGTTACAAGAAAAAATAATGCTACATATTATACAGAAATACATTCTATGCTTTGAAATTGCATATGCATACATGACCAAATTAAGAATTCTGAAATAAGCAGACATTACAATATATATGTATATAGCCCGAGTTTCCTCTGGCCCTGACACCATGTCTGATGTAGGACCAAAGCGCACTTCTTTATGAAAACGTGGAATTCTCCAACAACGTTTGGTGTCGCTAAGATTTTGGTGCAGATAAAATCAAATCGGGCGTGACACGACACCTGCCTTACATTTATGACATTAATGTTATATTTATTTTTCCCCAACACCCATTTAGTCCTATGTCGCTGTTCTATTCCGTCCGTATAGACCCTTCACTTTTGTTTTTATGCCATTTTTCAAACAACTTAGTATGCAGGTCTATTCACGCTCAGGACGCGATGGAGCGGAAAAAAACCAATACAACTTATATTTCTATATAGTCTACCGGTTATAATATGTTTTATAAGAATGGATTCTTGCATTGAGTGTAACAGGTTTGTGGGAATAATATGCTTAGTTAAACACGTTAAATTGGTCTTTTCGGTCCATTGCGTCCGATTCTGGTGGTTCGTTGGACTTTCACTTACTGTTGGCGTGTCTACATTCTGAAAATTTAAATAATCATTTTGAAGTTCGTTCATCATCGGAGAGATAATTATACATGTTCAATTATCATATTGATCATGTTCGGAGATGATTCTTCACATATGTCAAATGCCAAATATACAGCAACCAGCAGGCCATTTCTCCATCCTAAAGTTATACATACAAAGTAACATCATTTGTTGGATCTGCACATGGACGTATTTTGGCCTAAATCAACACGATATATTATACATCAAGTTATATATGGCGGCATGAACATTACCAGTCATTAGATATATATATGCAAAAATATGTATTGTATATACAATCAATCACATGAGGCCTAAAAGAAGCCTAAATCATCACAAAAATAGGACTAAACTTTGCAATCAAGACAAATATAGCATGGACACTCACAAAACACGCGCATATCTCAAGGAACTTTTTAATCCGAAATGTATTTAAGTTAATATTCCTATCACACGATATACATACAAATCGTGTCGTCAGAAAGGTTATTTTGGACTGCGGTCTTCACCAATTAAACCAAAGTATATCAATCACTGACGGTGACTACACCCTTCCTCTTTTTAACCGTTATTGATGTGTGGTGGAATATGTTAACGTATGCATCATACTTAAACCCTTTAACTGCATTTAATGCATTTGGAGAGTATAAAATGCACCTTTACTAATTAGCCTCACTTACTTACTTACATCCTGACAAGGTAGGAACGAATGCTTTACCGTATTAGAAAATATTGTATTGTTAATCTCTTTAGAGAAACATTTAATGGAATTACTTTTTACATTGTTTTATCATCATATTAATTTTCTTCATTGTTTTATTTCTATGTGACTTTTATGTTAAGAGCTAATTACAGAATAATTGTAACATCTGGGAAATACAAAATGTTTCTTCAGTAGAAATATGGGCATATTTCCCTAAATCTATAAAGAATCTAGTCAAACTTTTTGTACATATCTGTGCTCTAAATTATTTTCAAATGGTGATTAAGATTTCAAAGTGTTTAATATAAATAATGGATTCCGTATTGTTTTTGTGAAAAGATACTTTTGAATACTGTTAACGTACATAATGTAGCTGTAATCTTATTTTTGTGTTTTTCACGGGAGAAGCATTATGCTGAATTATGATTGCACAACTGCACTTTCTTTAAACTGTTTCCATATAAAATATTTGCGCAAATCTGTTAAACAAACAAAAATATATAATGCAATGTTAAAAAACAGATGTCTTAATATCAAATTTTCGGATTTTGTTTTCATAGAATCAGCAACATGAAGTTAAACAACACAGCCTGCTATATTCTCGTGATATGTCTGATTAGTAGTCAGGTGGACGCAAAATTGAAGCATCTTTTAGGAGCAGGCGCTATAGCTTATGGTGCAAGTCGTTTACTTGGACAAGGCAGAGGTCACTATGGTTTCAATAATTACGGATTTCAACAGCCTTACTTTCGTGGCTTTCACAACCCTTATCCCTATGGCAGCCCTTATCCCTATGGCAGCCCTTATCAAAGCGCGTTTGGCTTTCAACGGCCATTCGGATTTGGTGGTCCAGACCTAACGTCAATAGCTTCCATTGGTGTAGGGGCTGCACTACTTAGTAAGTATATTTTGTTCACAAATCTACAACATACATTAAAATCGATAAAAAATACCATATCTAATATATTGACTTTTGCAAACAAGAGATTAATGGTCTCCTAAGAGTTGATTAATTCTGGCGATATTACACTGTATTTCAGTGTTAAGTCATTAACATTAATTAACAGCTGCATCTATAACAAATAACATAACCTGATCAATTCACATTCAATTTGTTAAATGATGAAAAGTGTTGAATATCTTTAACATTAATCCATGCATGTGGACATTTGAACAGTAAAAGACCGTAAACATTTTCTTGGAGCTAAAATGTTAATATTTTTAAATCATAAGCTGGGACGTATATAGCAAAAAGAAACAAATATGTAATAATGGCTTCTTATAGAAGGCATATCAAAAATTTGGATTCAATCTAATGTATATTGATAGTTAGGTACGGTGTCTCAACACTACAATACATGAAATGATTCCAAGAGTTACGTTATAGAACTACCTACATTCTGCATTTAAAGTTCAAGCATTTGCGTAATATTTAACCTTTTTTCTACGTGAGAAGAGAAAATATTTTTCCAGACTCTAAAGCTTGACAGGAGTGATTTTGGCTAAAAGCCTGATTTCCTTTGGCTATTAGATTGAATAGGTTAAATTTGTCTTTAAAGATTTTGGTTAATTTTCAAAATTGATCTAGACAGACATTTCTACGGCATTCAAAAAACTGTCGATATCATCTTACAGTTGTTCACGTTCAAATAGAGATTTGATAGTTTATAGCATAAACAAACAAAAGCAGGTATTGGTTTTCAAAACGTTAGGCAAGTTTTAGGCGAAATCATTAAATAACGTTAGACTATCCTGCTTGTCGTCCCTTTGATAGGTATACAAACAAAACTTTCTTAAAAAAAATCAAATCTTCTGGAAAGAAATTATAAAGTGATATATACCGATCGCAATTGCAAACATTTTAAGTATATAAGTGACAAACAAGCAGTCAGAAATAGAAACGAGTTATCAATTTAAGTATTCATGCATATTAATATCTAGCCGATATTATTAGATTTAATGCGGATCTAAGTTGTAAGGGGGTTCTCAGTGAATGATACCTTTGTATTGATGTATTTGTTTAGAATACATTTGGGTAGTATATATAAGGGAAAGTCCTGTAATATTGGCGTGATATATAATGTATCCACATAATTATTATTATTCTCATATATATTATATTAGTCATGTTACCGTAGAGCATCACATTATGTTCATTTAAACCATATGAATTTCCAACTTTTTTTTTTTTTTTTTTTATGTTTCAAATTTTCGCAGTTCTCTCAAACGTTCAAACGATTGAAAGAATCGTAGATTGCGTTATTATTTAAAAGTTTTAATCAAATAAAAGCTATCAAGATGTTATATTGACATGAAATATACGCTGTATTCTGTTGAGATAGTAAAACTTGCATTTTATTTTTTTCAGGTGACAAAATTTTTTGAAATACGATAACCAGTGATTCATTATCCTTTCTTTAACCGTGATCCTTTACTCGTGTAATTTTCTACAAATAAAATGTGTTGCCATGTATTATGTATTCTTTACTCATTGTTCCTCTCTACACGACGGATACTTCGTTTGTGATAAAGATTTTATTTCAGGTGGAGGACACGCTGTTCTTACATGTAATCGGCAGTAAAATATATCATTCATTTATTTTATTTACATGTCATGTGTTTGCTGATTTAAAACATTCATGAAATTAATACCACCAGGTCTTTAAACAATGCAATAATTGGCCTATATGGACATGGATAGGAAATGATGTAATACTATTAAAAAAAGAGAAAGTGTTTTCCTGTCACCTCTACTTGAACGGCATCTGTCGTGGTAGTTTTCTTTCTTCACCAGCAAACACTAATCATTTATAAATGCAAATAATGATGAAGTCAGCAACTTACTGCAAATACCAAGACCAGTCCCAGTCATAATTTTAAATTAAAATACAAGGTCAATAAAACGTGAAATAAGTTATGAAGCCACGCGAAAATTACAGCATCGTCAGGCTACGTGACGTTACCTCGTGTAGCATGAATCTTATGCGTTATAGAATCATCTCGGCAGGTATATTCATTTGATATTGTTATAAATTGTGAGAATTACATCCTTGTTAACTCCAACACAATCTTTCCGTATATTTGTCTAACAATGTGAGCCGTTGAAGAAGATATCCTTCCGAACTCCTTGTGTTATGATTAGGTCATAGCGGTAGTCATGATATAACTGTAAACATATTTTTATCAAAAGGTAAGTTTTGTACTTACATTTCAGAGCAATTCCTAAAATACTTACAGAATGACGAAACCGTATTTTAACTTAACATCGATAAAACGAGGGGAAAACATAAACAAACATTCTAGAAATACATGGATACCCTGAAAGTGTACAATATTGTAATCAAATCGACAGTGTACAAGGCCAAGCTTTGTACTCATAATAAATTGTAAAGATTAAGATTTGAATAATTTTACAAGAATGTGTTTGTGAGTCAAACAGCATGAGTTAAATTCCAAAATCTTATTTTATTGCCCGATCCGGAAAAGGCGTCTTCATCAGAAAATATACACGGCTGAACATCTATAGTAACTGAATAGACAATTACTTTGTAGACACATGCGACCACTATGGATAATTATAAACATGCCTCATGCTGATAATCGGTGTTGTCATGACTTAGTATGTGAGTGTGTTTATTGTATTGTGTTCGTATGTAACAGAGATTGCCAAATGTATGAAACACTGAGACTGTAGAGCAAAAATAGTTCATGTACAATAGTACAATTATCGATAAAGATACATGCAGAAAAAAATAGACGTGAACAGTGCTGCACAATCATCGAAAACCAGTGTAGATATTGATTTGAAGATATCTTTGTCTCTTTGAATAGACAAATGGCTAGTGTAGTGTATATACACTGTGGTGATAAATGTATGAGATTGCAGTCAAGACGACAGGTCTCTTTTGTCTAAACCTTAACATATCAAGATGGGAGGTGAAAACCTCAAGGAAAACAAAAGAAATACCACAAAGACAAAGAATAGGATGGAAGAGCAAGTAGTTCTCTTGTACATAAAAGGATTATTCAAGCCATTCAGAGGATTTGTCGTTGCCATGGCATCGCAACAACCAGCAACATTTTCAAGAGCAGGTGAAGGAAGCCATCTGGGATACGACGCAGAAGATACGTTCTAAACCGGGACGAGGAGGCAATAGACTCTCGCTATCTAGGACCAGACTATAAATAAAGTTAGCCAAATCGACTTGTACTCTTTATCAATTTGACATAACATGAAATTATTGACAAAAGACCTATCGATCGGAATACAATCTCTTACACTGTACACCTACGCTACTGTACTGGTCATTTATTTAATCAAAGTGCTATTTAATAAATATTACGCTAAAATCCAATATCGTATGTGATATACCGAAATTATTTCAAAATCCACCTACCTGAAGAGAATGGCTAATAATTAATGTAAGTTGCCTTGATAAAGGTGAAGGTCACGGGTAACAATAATAAGTTTTCATCATCTTGACTTGTACATCTTGTTTAGTGACAGCATGCATTATTAGAGGAAGATTGTTGTAAATGACTAACTTCAAGTTACGTATATGATCATTATGAGATTGCTAAATATTTCATTTGTGAATTTATGGCATTCAAAATGTAATGAAGAGGTCATTATCAAAACACATGGTGAATACAGCAAAAGTCACGGTCTTTTAAACTAGTAAATATTATGTTACGTATATGATATATCAAAATCAAAAATAAGTCAAGCAGAATCGACAAAAAATGGAAACAAACGAAAGAATCCATAGTTGATATCTGCTATGTAGCCAATGTACAGTCTGATTAGGTCAAGTTTTGGGAAAGCCCGCGCCTCATATAGTGATGATCCAAATATAGTATAGTTTTGCGCCCTCTGGCAGAAACGGGGTTAGTTATCAACAAATTCACGTGATTGAGGAACGGAGGTAGGACACGGTAGATCTGATTTCACATATTCTTTGGATTTTGATTATATCTTTTACTATTATAACTTATCAGTTTAATCTATATGACGTGTATATATTATTAGTATGTATTGTATATTTTCGAGTCCGTTGACGAGGATGGTACAAATCCTGTATTATAATGTATTTGA
Source organism: Pecten maximus (assembly GCF_902652985.1). NCBI lineage: Eukaryota > Metazoa > Mollusca > Bivalvia > Pectinida > Pectinidae > Pecten > Pecten maximus. The sequence goes on from NC_047017.1 coordinate 46,970,538, forward strand.
CGTAACCTAATAATCCAATGAGTACAAGACTTGACTCAAATTCCCGTCCCACAGTCGTTACGAATGGTATAATCACATTTATGTATCTAAACAATAACATGAAACAGATAAACCTACATGATGATCGAATAAGGCCACCCTCACAGAAGGTGACGAAACATCAATTATTTACCTGATCAAATACATTAATACATTATACATGTAGTATTACATAGCATATATAAAATGATATAAAATATTAATTTAATCAACCTATAATAACAAACCAACGAGGGGTTATCAAATCACTACACTTACATTGATAATTTCTTCCTCACAGCCTTGTCTGAAATGTGTGGTAGATATAATAAATCATAGGTTTGTTTGTGCCTAACTTTTTAATATCAGTCCTTGTGAATGTCAGATATTGATATGTTATGAAGATCTGTAAACTAAGGAACTCTTCATGACTTTATATAAACATACAACTTGCACACTATTTCTACAATGAGATATATATACTATGTATATTTTGTTATGTTTCCTGAAATGAGGATGGTCCACATAACTTAAACAAACATTCGGCAGTCTATATCAAGAAGGTCCTGGCATTACGTCCAAGTGGCAATGAAAACAGTTAAGCTAAATAGATTTCAATGTTAATATTTTGCAACAAGAGATGCACATCAGAGAAGTATATCAAATGTTTCGAATGCCTGATAATTCAGTTCAATCATACATTCGTATGAAAGTACCCTTATCTACACACGCTTTCGATTACCTTGACTGACTACTTGCATTTAGTGAATGGGCCGCAATGGCCTAGTATTAAGGTATCCCGGCACTTTATCACTAGCCCTCCACCTCTGTGTTGTCATTGTTCAAAACCTACGTGGGGCAGTTGACAGGTACTGACCGTAGGCCGCTGTTTGTTCTCCGGTACTCCGTCTTCATCCACTTCCAAAACCTGGCACTAATAGGACGTTAAACAAAACAAAAACATAAAAAAAAAGCAAAAAAAAAAAAAAAACAACAAAAAAAACAAAAACAAACAAAAGTGAATGCTTAACATGACGATGTCAAAATCATAATTGTTATTATCATGGCTAATAAGTTTCATTTTTCAGTTTACTTTAATCATAATATACATTTCCTTATCTAAATTGTGTAATTTCCTCAAGTATATATCATTATTTTTATAACGCTTGACTATATGTCTTCAAATCTACCAGGACTTAGCGGATCTATCGCCAAAATATATTGGTCCTGAGGACAATAACGCCTATAACATGTCCAATACCCTTAAAGGGCCTCATTCAAATAATAAGAATGCAAACCAATGCTTGCGAATTAAGGTGATCTATTTCATCACCGAAAGTTAAAGATTTTACTGAACAAAAATATCACACCTCACAACGTTACATCGTAGGCCGATCAAGTCAAATGTGGGCAAAATCCATCGCAACCGTTTGAAAAAAAAGTTTGTCATAACAGAGATTCTCTATATCTTGTGCTGTCTCCGTTTTGTATGAGACCCTTAAACCCTTTTAAATATTCGCTGCTAATTGCATTTTCATTTCCATCGATCTAAGTTAGCAGAGATGGCTTGCTCCTTTGAATTAATTTAAAAAAAAAAACGCATAGAAAAGATAAGTTTGTATGAATAGTATGGGCACGGATATTTCATAAGGAGTACAGAATTTGTGACATGATAAAGAAATAGACAAACTAGCTTAAATGGTTTCTTTAATGGATTGCCATTGAAAAGGTACAAAATGAAGAACAAAGATAAAACTGGAAATACTGGTGGATTATTCTCAACACCACAACGGCTGACATCATTATTTCTTCAGTCGTATATGGACAATGTTTCGTTTCCCGATTGTTTATCGATGTATAGATAAACAGCTATAGGACATTTACGGAGATGATTAAAGTACTAAATGTCAAATTGGAGTTACTGTTAGCTGTCATGAAGAAATAACCGGAAACTGTGGTCGGATGTAGTTGATGTTAACTTATTATATATAATCGTGATAATAGGATTTGTAAATGTTATTGTGTTTATGTGCCATGACATTTCAAGTAAAAGAAAATACTTTTACATTGCAAACAACATTCCATCGAAATCAAATATGTTGTATATTACTCATGTACAAGTTGTGTAAGTTATGGCAATTTAATTTCCTAACCAGATCCACCAGACTTGTCTCCGTGTATTGTCTAGATTTGTGAGGTAAGCATTCTACTTACCTTGTGGTAAGATTTTTTTTTCTTTAGCATATTCCAAAACGTAGATGAACTATAGATTCATACTTCATCAATTACATAACTATCAATTAAAAGCATATTTCCTTTTTGATTCATTTATCTGTACTTTCATCCAAGATATTAAGACAATCTCAGACACTGTCCTCAGAATATTGTGAAAGATATTTTAGAATCATAATCATGGATTTAGTGACGATATACCATATTTATTTTAATTCCATACTGAAAAGTGTTGAATTCAAATAATTTAATTGTGTGACAGTGTTATTTGTCTATTATCAGATTTTTTCCTGGGTGTCATTCTTTCATAAATTAATCAGCATTTACTTGGAACCGTTGTCTGACTAAATGTTAATTTTAATTTCACTTTGAACTATTTCAATCATTGTTGTGCATGAACATGCATAAATAGACATTTAAAAACGCAACTAGCTAGGAAACGTTACAGGAACCAGGTCTCCGTTCAACTACATACAGATATTGTAATGTTTTCATTATCTTTTTTACTCCGTACAACTACATACATATACTGTATATGTTTCATTAGCTTTACTACTCCGTAAAGTTACATACAGATATTGAAACGTTTTCATTAGCTTTACTACTCCGTATAACTACATACATATAATTTGTATTAGCTTTACTACTCCGTAAGGTTACATACAGATATTGTATCTGTTTCATTTGCTTTACTACTCCATACAACTACAAACAGATATTGTATATGTTTTATTAGCTTTATTACTCCGTAAAGTTACATACAGATATTGTATATGTTTTATTAGCTTTATTACTCCGTAAAGTTACCTACAGATATTGTATATGTTTTATTAGCTTTATTACTCCGTAAAGTTACATACCGATATTGTACATGTAAAGTTACATATTGTATATGTTTTATTAGCTTTAATACTCTGTAAAGTTACATACCGATATTGTATATGTTTTATTAGCTTTATTACTCCGTAAAGTTACATACCGATATTGTATATGTTTTATTAGCTTTATTACTCTGTAAAGTTACATACAGATATTGTACATGTAAAGTTACATATTGTATATGTTTTATTAGCTTTAATACTCTGTAAAGTTACATACATATATTGTATATGTTTTATTAGCTTTATTACTCTGTAAAGTTACATACAGATATTGTACATGTAAAGTTACATATTGTATATGTTTTATTAGCTTTATTACTCCGTAAAGTTACATACATATATTGTATATGTTTTATTAGCTTTATTACTCCGTAAAGTTACATACATATACTGTATATGTTTTATTAGCTTTAATACTCTGTAAATTTACCTACATATATTGTATATGTTTTATTAGCTTTATTACTCTGTAAAGTTACATACAGATATTGTACATGTAAAGTTACATATTGTATATGTTTTATTAGCTTTAATACTCTGTAAAGTTACATACCGATATTGTATATGTTTTATTAGCTTTATTACTCCGTAAAGTTACATACCGATATTGTATATGTTTTATTAGCTTTATTACTCTGTAAAGTTACATACAGATATTGTACATGTAAAGTTACATATTGTATATGTTTTATTAGCTTTAATACTCTGTAAATTTACCTACAGATATTGTATATGTTTTATTAGCTTTAATACTCTGTAAAGTTACCTACAGATATTGTATATGTTTTATTAGCTTTATTACCCTGTAAAGTTACATACCGATATTGTATATGTTTTATTAGCTTTATTACCCTGTAAAGTTACATACAGATATTGTATATGTAAAGTTACATACAGATATTGTATATGTTTTATTAGCTTTATTACTCTGTAAAGTTACATACAGATATTGTACATGTAAAGTTACATATTGTATATGTTTTATTAGCTTTATTACTCTGTAAAGTTACATACAGATATTGTACATGTAAAGTTACATACAGATATTGTATATGTTTTATTAGCTTTATTACCCTGTAAAGTTACATACATATATTGTATATGTTTTTTTAGCTTTATTACTCCGTAAAGTTACATACAGATATTGTATATGTTTTATTAGCTTTATTACTCCGTAAAACTACATACAGATATTTTATCTGTTTCATTAGCTTTATTACTCCGTAAAGTTACATACAGATATTGTAATATTTTTATTAGCTTTATAACTCCTTACAACTACCTAACGATAATTTTTACTAGCTCACGTAAGTTTTATAGGACAGCGTTAGCTACATTGTGTTAGTTGGTACAAGGTGTGTGGGTTGATCACTATCCGGGCTTCTTTTAGTTTCTAAAAAGCCCAAGACAAAGACTTTCCTGTGTTTATGTGTTTTTTTCCTTTAGCAAGACACACACCAAAATCGTTCTAATGTAGAAATCAAGCGACGGACCGAATGTCTATTGATCACTGACTGAAGTAGTCATCTGCGATCAGAAGACCTCCGCTTTCTACAGCCAGTTAGTTAACATCTTCATATATCTCTTATGACCTTATGACCTTTCGGGTTCTATCTAAGTATTTGTTCTTCGTTGTTTGTACTAAAATGAATACATGAATGTTTGCTTATTGCATATTCTGATTCATTTCAGACGAGTAACCTACAGCGATTCAACGGAACTATATTCAGCAAACCTCCTTTATAGAAAATAAAAAAGGCCAAACAGTTTGTGTGTTTTTCTCGTTATTGCGTTCAGAGTGTCTATACATTTAATGAAAAATAGAAAATAAGTTGCTCATGAAAGACAATTTTTCAGACTGCATGGATTCAAAGTCAATAGAGAATATCGACAGAGTAGCGAAACCGTGATTTCGTTTTAGATTTGAAACTTATATCTGTCGATTATTTTGGACAATGAATTAAGTTTATCTTGAGACGAATTCAGTTTTTAAGATTTATGTTGACCTCACTTGTATATAAGAAACATTGTCACCATTATAAAAGCAGCATAAAAATCATCTATATAATTGATAATATAGCTAATTTCGTGACGACTAATTCCGTGACTTTTAAGTTCTCCCATATCAATTTGTTACGAAAAGAATGTTGGTTTTCTCCTATTTCAATTCGTGGCAACAAGATATTTGACTTTTGAGGTCTCCTACATCACATCACTTCATGACGACAGGTCCTTTAACTATTGAATTCACCTATATCATTTCGTGACGACGGAAACTTTGACTTTTGAGTTCTCCTATATCAATTTGTAACGAAAAGAACTTTTGCTTTTAGTTCTCCTATTTCACATGTGGAAAGAAGAACTTTGACTTTTGAGTTCTCCTATATCACTTCGTGATTACAGGAACTAGGACTTTGAGTTCACCTTCATCATTTCATGACGAGATGAATTTTGACGTATTGAGTTCCCCTACATCACTTCGTGACGACAGGTCCTTTAACTATTGAATTCACCTATATCACTTCGTGACAAACTTTGACCTTTGAGTTCTCCTATTTCAATTTGTAACGAAAGGAACTTTTGCTTTTTAGATCTCCTATTTCACTTCGTAGCAAAAAGAACTTTGACGTTTGCATTCTCCTTTAGGACTTTTGTGTTAACCTATATCATTTCGTGACGACAGGAGCATATTTTCATTAATATATTTTAATGTATGTCATTATTTTTTTCAGTTTTGACTATGTTTTGAAGTTCTATTACACCAAACTTCTATTATTATAATCAGCCATATACCCAAAAATACTGCCATATTGACATTGATATGTTTCATTGACATACATTACATCATCAATTAGAATTAATCATTTCTCATTTCCAAGAAAGAGTTCGTAGCCACTAAATCTTATATATCAAATTTGAACTGTTTCACTTCTAAAACTTGAAGGAATGCGCGGCCATTAATATAGATATGATTTACCAAAAGCACATACTATAATAGGGACCACGGAACCAAATGATTTCCCATAGACGGTAATGTTAACGTTTATCACTGTACTGCTTAAATGGAGTTTTCAACACTGGTCCAGTAGCAATAATTTTGAAGTATGTCATCTCGGAAACCTCTAAATGGAATTATAAAAAATTCTACCAATTTGAACTTTTTTTTATATGGGGGCCGCCATCTTGTATTGAAATCAGCACCAAAAATCCATCTAAATTAACAACAAAATACACACTTACTTACCTCCCCCTGACAAAAACAGGCTAGCAAAAAAATAACTGTTTTTCTATATATTTTACATCTATTTGTATTGCCCGACCCACATATTAAAACTTTGGAAACTTCTCTCACCTTAATATCCAATCAGTAGGCCCCGATGTATTCACCTTCCTATTAAATCTTCTGCCCAAACGGGGAAAACCCACATCCTATTTTTGATTTGGTTCTGTGGTCCCTATATAGTCAGCAATCTGGTAGAAACCGCAATAGCTGCTTCCCTGAACGGTTTAAACCATTACTTATTGGTTTATTTAAGCTATTTACCACAACATAACTTAGCAACGGCCATATGTCTACATGAAAACGTAACAGTAATTCCAACTAATAAACAATATACCTTCCCACGTTTCATCGTGGACAAAACCTGCCATATAAATCTTGGTCAAATCAAGGTAACGCCATGTTCTAAAACCTACCCAAAGCGATATTTGGTAAACTATCTTTAAGGTAGTGTGGCCACCCATTATGATCAAACGCAATCCTGGTACAGAGTTGTATTTGAGGTTTACCTGATACAGAGTTGTATTTGAGGTTTACCTGATACAGAGTTGTATTTGAGGTTTACCTGATACAGAGTCGTAATTGAGGTTTACCTGATACAGAGTTGTATTTGAGGTTTACCTGATATAGGGTTGTATTTGAGGTTTACCTGATACAGAGTTGTATTTAAGGTTTACCTTATACAAAGTTGTATTTGAGGTTTACCTGATAGAGTATTTGAGGTTAACCTGATACAGAGTTGTATTTGAGGTTTACCTGATACAGAGTTGTATTTGAGGTTTACCTGGTACAGAGTTGTATTTGAGGTTTACCTGATATAGGGTTGTACTTGAGGTTTACCTGATACAGAGTTGTATTTGAGGTTTACCTGATACAAAGTTGTATTTGACGTTTACCTGATAGAGTATTTGAGGTTTACCTGATACAAAGTTGTATTTGAGGTTTACCTTATACAAAGTTGTATTTGAGATTTACCTGATACAGAGTTGTATTTGAGGTTTACCTGATACAGAGTTGTATTTGAGGTTTACCTTATACAAAGTTGTATTTGAGGTTTACCTGATACAGGGTTTTATTCGAGGCTTGCCTGATACAGAGTTGTATTTGAGGTTTACCTGATACAGAGTTGTATTTGAAGCTTACCTGATACAGAATTGTATTTGAGGTTTACCTGGTACAGAGTTGTATTTGAGGTTTACCTGATACAGGGTTGTATTTGAGGTTTACCTGATACAGAGTTGTATTTGAGGCTTACCTGGTACAGAGTTGTATTTGAGGTTTACCTGGTACAGAGTTGTATTTGAGGTTTACCTGATACAGTGTTGTATTTGAGGTTTACCTGATACAGAGTTGTATTTGAGGTTTACCTGGTACAGAGTTGTATTTGAGGTTTACCTGATACAGAGTTGTATTTGAGGTTTACCTGATACAAAGTTGTATTTGAGGTTTACCTGGTACAGAGTTGTATTTGAGGTTTACCTGATACAGAGTTGTATTTGAGGTTTACCTGATACAAAGTTGTATTTGAGGTTTACCTGATACAAAGTTGTATTTGAGGTTTATCTGATACAGGGTTGTATTTGAGGCTTGCCTGATACAGGGTTGTATTTAAAGCTTGTCTGATACAGAGTTGTATTTGAGGTTTACCTGGTACAGAGTTGCATTTGAGGTTTACCTGATACATGGTTGTATTTGAGGTTTACCTGATACAGGGTTGCATTTGAGTTTTACCTGATAGAATATTTGAAGTTTACATATTATCATGGTTAGATAGTCTGTGATTGAGAATTTTAACTGCAAAGTCTAGGTAAGTAACACCTAAGACTCTACTTATATCATTCTGTGATAAACTTTCCTGGCTCAGTGAAAATGAGGAAGAAAATCGAGGGTTGAAACTTGACCTAGTCATACATCAATGGATTTCTGTTACACTTGGTCATTCTCAGTCATTACAATAGTATAACAGGTAGTATATCATTACAAGTACATACGGAAATATCAAATATTTTATTAGTATTTCATTATGATATCCAAGAAAAATAGCGTTCATGCTTCCAATACCAAACATATTAGCGTTAGATCATAAGTGTCCGGGAACTAGACAACGCCCCAGATATATAAATATCACAAATATAGTAAGGTCTTATAACGAACTTATCCAAAGGCGTGCATTGACAAGTAGGATATACAAGGTATGTGTCTTTTATTTTTTATTTATCCATTTATTTGTTTTTTTATTAATATTAACTTCTATTAATTCTCAACGATAATTTATTTTACACATGAAAGAGTTTCCATTACATCAACATCAATTCGCATCTTAAACGTCTTTCTCGACACCCAAGAAAAGCGGGATAACAGCGGTACACATTACATATCGCACACATCTAGAATAAAGAATTCACATCGCCTGCGCTCCATGATATCACCTACACTACCAGATAAACATTTCACATCGCCTACACTCTATGATAAACAATTAACATCGTCTACACTCTAACATACACATTTTCCATCGCATTCACTCCATGATTAGCAATTTACATCGCCTACTGTCCACAAAAGTATTTTCCATCGCCTTCACTCCATGATAAGCTATTCATATCGTCTACCTCTAGGATAAACATTTCACATCGCCTACATACCATGATAAGCATTTCACATCGATTACATTCCATCATTTAGGATTCAAATCGCCTTCTCTCAAATATAACATTTTACATCACCTACACTCCAGGATAAAAAATTTGCATCGCCTACACTCCAGGATAAATATTTTACATTGTCACATTCAAATATAAACATAACACACCCCTACATTCTAACATAAACAATATACATCGCCTACACTCTAACATAAACAGTGCACATCGCCTACACTCCAGTATGAGCATTTTACATTGTCACACTCTAACATAAACATAACACATCTCCTACACTCCAGTATGAGCATTTTACATTGTCATACTCTAACATAAACATAACACACCCCTATATTCTGACATAAACATAACACATCTCCTACACTCTAATATAAACATTACACATCGCCTACACTCCAGGATAAGCATTTCACATCGCCTTCACTACATGATTGACAGTTTACATCGCCTTTACTCTAATATAGACATTTCACATATTCGACACTCTAGGATAAACAAGCATTATACATCTCCTACACTCCGTAATAAGCTATCACAATTAACTAAGATAAATATTTCACATGACCTACATTGCGGAATACCATTTCACTTGGCCTACTTTACTTTATGCATAAATATACACGGTAGGTCAAAGTGCCATCTAGGGTTAAAAAGAAATTACAGCGGCAACAAAAATTGTCAAAGATACCTCCATCGACGACCAACACGCAATCTGTTTCACAAATTTAACAACGCAGTGATAAAAACACATTTTTTTTATTCTTTTATATTTGCTTTCCACATAGCCTAAAGTTAAGCTGTGTCGACTGAGCTTCACCGCCCCCCCCCCCCCTTGAGGTCTGCAGTAATCGTACCTGTCACGAAATTGATTAAATTGGTCTACCTCCCCTTTTGCTTTGAGCGGGGAAGACATTCTGATTTCAGTTCAGAAATGTCTTAGTGGCGATTTTTGGCAACCCCACTTAGACCGGCTGACATTGGTTTGAGAATAGTGTACTTATATAGTAGTAGCAATTACAGAGTGTGGGAATTTTATTTTGTGAAGGATTTGTGTTTCTGCCTGTATGTTGATTTGTGTTTCTGCCTGTAAGTTGATTTGTGTTTCTGCCTGTATGTTGATTTGTGTTTCTGCCTGTATGTTGATTTGTGTTTCTGCCTGTATGTTGATTTGTGTTTCTGCCTGTATGTTGATTTGTGTTTCTGCCTGTATGTTGATTTGTGTTTCTGCCTGTATGTTGATTTTGAGTCATGATAATGACTCTAGTGTATAACCAGTTTGGTGGCCATTTTCATCCAAAACGTTTTGCTCGAGTTTTCTTGCTATGAGTATAGAGCATAAACATATCTAGGCCCGTTTTCATATTCTTAACATCCCAAAATATTTTACAGCAGCGTTAACAAATCTAGATAGAAGCACACACTTTCAGTACCTAGCATCCTTGATGAAAGATACAACTACATGATGTATTCTTATATTCAATATTTGTCATAATTTTTCTTCTATTATTTCATACTGATTTTTTTTGTGTTGTTCAATCATTCCAGTGGATGACATCATGAGGAAAACTTTGATTATCATTTTGGTCCTTTGTCTGCTGGTGCAACCCGCCGTTACACAGTCTTTGGGTAGAAGATGGTTACTCAGGCGCCGATTACTCCAGAGGGGAGGCTGGCGATTCAGAACATTTAACCCTTGGTTTCCTAGAATATTTCCTCGTCGTCGTCGTCTTTTCAATCCATTTTTCCCAATTGTTTCTAGGTCAATAGTGATTTGAGGTAAATGTTGAAGATCATCTCCATTATTTGTTTCAATTAATAGCAGTTTACACTTGTCTAGATGTCTTAATGGCTATGATTGCCTTTAACATTTTCTATATCTGTCCATGAAACAACGTATAACGAAAAGTTATCAGTATCTTTATGCCTTCTGTTTCTGACTAAAGTTTTGTTTTATTGCAGGCGATTGTTCGGATGAGACACAATATATGATTTCGAAACTGGAAAATAACTTTAAAGATGCATACTTTTTAATTGTAAAAATAATTAAAAGTTTATCCACATATGGAGTATGGTTAGTGATATGTTAATACAGGACATATTCGATCATCAACATTACAATTATTCAGTATTACACTTTTTGAAAATACCTCCGGCTAATGAGAAGGATGCATATCTATCCCTATAGGATTCAAAAATGTCTGTCCCGTCTCTCTTATTGCTGTCCCGAATTGGTGAACTAAGCATTTATCAAATGTTTAATTAACATTCTAGAAAAAAATTAGGACTGCTCTCGTATCTTAAACATATTGAACATCCAATCTTAAAACAAGAAGAAGAAAAAAGAAAAACGTTTGATTTCCCTACTCTGATAAATGCGTAAATTATGCTATTTGAATTTCTTTGGTGTTCATACGGGGTTGATGATATTGAAGAGATTTTCAAAACTATTAGGAGAGACTTTTTACCTAAAGATATATTTTCAATGCGGTATCTTAAGTTAGCTAAAGACTCTATTTATCATGTCAATCTTTACTTACAATGTAGCCATCATCTCATTTGGAATTTTGATGATTATTGATATTCCTAGCCATCCTAGTTCTTTAATATTATTTTGGTTTTATTCTCTGAATACGTCTGAACTCACATGGCGGATGTCGTCAATTATGCATGATACGCTTACACATGGCCTGATTCTCTATATTGTTTTTATCAATATATATATAGGGGAGCAATATTGATCTCGAGATCCTTAACTTGATGGGCTTCGTGACGCTACACACTACCAGTGAAACTGCAGTAATTAGTAATCTTGAAACCTATATTGTTTGAACAGCAACATATTTGCATATCAGAAATTTCATTAAATGAACAATTTGTTTCGGATTAGTATATTATTCATATTTAGAGATGGGGAATTAATTGTGTCAGGCTGTTTAAATACTGAAAAGATAGATATCATTTACTCACAAATATAATAAAACCGCACAAAAATTAATGGGACATCAATTTTATGGGAATATTTACCATTCTCTTATCATTTATTATCATAATTATTATCATGGGACATAACGTGTATGGAGAATATTATCGTTTTATTATCATGGGACAAAAATATGGGAATATTCTTTTTATCATTGGACATAAATATAATAGAAATATTATCGTTCTATTATCATGGGGCATAAATGTTACGGAATAGTTCTATTATCATGGGGCATAAATGTTACGGAAATAGTATCGTTCTATTATCATGGGGCATAAATGTTACGGAAATAGTATCGTTGTATTATCATGGGACAAAACCTTTTATGAAAGTTTTAAAGTTCTATCATCATTGGACATAAATGTTGTGGAAATGTTATTGTTCTATTACCATGGGACGATAAAAACATTATAGTTTTATTATCATGGGACGTACATGTTATGGATATTATATCATTCTCTTATTATAGGACTTTTTAAGAATATCGTCGTTCTATTATCATCTAGTTCTATGAACAATAAAACTGAACCATCAATAGACAATGTTAGCTGATTCGTGGTGAGACAGAGAATGGAAACATATTTTACTAGAGTCCCCAGATCGGGCTTCAAACAGTTTTGCATGAGTTTTAACAATACAACATTTAAATATCTTTGATTTAGCTGTTGTTTCTATACTCAAAACTAAGGACATTTGACTGAAGTAGGTAATGATTTCTTCATAATGATAGAAAACTTCCAGCTATAACGTAATATTAGATAAATCCAAAATAGCAAAAATGTACAAGGATATGTAAGGTCAATAACATTTAACTATCCTTATCATGGCATATCGCTTTCTCACATCAAAACAAACTCTTAACAAAAACAGATTACCATTAAGGTTCGCAACTTTATATAGAAACATTTAAAAAATATTGGAATTTTGATATTTTAAGTTGTTTATGATAACTCGGACGATAATATATTTTTTTGTAACATTTGCGATACCACAAGTCTACAATTTAAAGGCGTGGTTGATCCACAAATGCCATTTGCTTGCATTTAGGTCAATGACCAATCAATTAGAGCCTTAACTAGGAAATCAAACGAAATGTGTTTACCTAGTTATGCTGAACGAGGAGGAGAAGAGAAAACAATAAATGTCAGTTGCTATAGATGTTTGTTGATCCGAGAAAGACGTTTAAAAAAATTACATGTTATTTGTAATTAATACAAGTTATAAAGATCATCTGTGAACAAGGGGCGTGGCCGCTACTGTTTAGTATATAACACAGTCAAGTTGGATAACCAGATATCAACTTTGAGGCAGTGGACATAGCAGACAGGTAGAGTTGAGTCATTTTATTATTGGATATATAAATTTAGCAATAGGACCGACGTTTTGCATTCATAGGAAAATCTGTATATTTGTCTGAATAGAGTTGATTCTTTATATTTTTTTAGCAGAAGGACCGGAGTTTCATAGGGAAATATGTGGATTTATCTTAATAAGGTTAAGAATGCTTTATTTTTTTATATGTAAATCTAGGATTAATAACGGCGTTTTACAGTCATAGAATAATCTGTATATTTATATTTATAGAGTTGCGACATGTAGGAGGACAGTAGGCAGTATGCGTTTTACATTCATAGGAAAATCTGTAATTTTTTCGTAAAATTTTATGGAAAAATGTGTAGTTTAATCTTTAGTTGCATTGAGTTATGCTTTCTTGCCACATATGATTGTTTTCAAATGGCACTTGACAGTGCATATGTGTCACCACACAAATGCAATATCGGTAGTTAACAATATCTTTACATCGATATGAACATACTCTTTTCATAAAAGGATAATCATTGATATTGAATAAGTTATATTGTAAGAATAATTCCTTTAACTGCAAAGCGTTATGTCAGTTAAGATCCATGTTCCGTTTTTCGATAAATAAAATCATTTACATGGTCTGAAACACAATTACTTGGCATGAGAAACACAGTTACTTGTTTAATTTTAAATTTAATTTCAATTTTAGAGCACCTGTCAAACGAATCATGAAGTACTTCCTCGTCCTCCTTCTGGTTTGCGCTTTGTTGGTCAACGTAGATGGACAACGTAGGAGGAGAAGAAGAAGACTTCTTAGAGGACTTGGTTTCGGACTCGGGCTTGGACTTATTGGGAGCAGCCTCGGCCCTTATGGCGGGTATGGTGGATATGGTGGGTATGGTGGATATGGTGGATATGGTGGATATGGTGGATTTGGTGGATATGGTGGATATTATGGTGGCTATCGACCTTTAGGAGGTTTAGGATTAGGACTCCTAGGTCTCAGTCTTGTAGGATGGTACGTATGTCTAGTTAAATCAGATGGCACTTAATTTGAAAGCTAAGTATCATATATATGATATAAGGAATATATATATATATAGGAAAATATATGGTTGTGTACAGTTCTGTCATACTGCAGCGTATTAAGCAAAAGTACCCAAAATTAAAAAGTTTAGATAAGTGAAGGAAATTGCTACAGTTTTAATAGTTAGTATAGATATAGGTATATTGATATATCTCCTTTAATGAATAAACGGTTCATCTTAAAGATCATTTCGGTTATATCGAGCTGTTTTGAGCATGTTATCACCATCGCATTTCATTTATGAGGTGGCTACGGTTGTGAAGTGGTAAGATATAATGACATACGATTAAGTGCTGAGATGTCAAACATTTTGGAATCTATTTGAGACAATGCGTCTTCGCTCATGATCAACTATAACAATTGGCTGAACCCGTTGATTTATATGAATCATTGCAAATTTATACATAGAGTTTTAGCTATTAATGTCTTTTTGCATGTATTATCCACATCTAACAATTTTTGTTCTTCTCTCTCTCTATTTCAGATCCATCATGCCTGGTTTACCAAAGAAAATCCATTTTATTCCTGTTTTCCAGTCATCAAGTGTTATATGATGATCTAAAGATCTGCTGCATCCTTTTAACATTACATCACTGGATATTATGTTTTCTTATGGAAGTATTATTAAATATATCTAAATACAATTTCATTTTATTTTGTAATTCCATATTCATTCATTACGGCGATAATTATGCAAAGATTGCCAGGAAGTCATACCGAGATACATTATCCTTATGTCGAAATTGCGTGGACAAAATGCACTTTATTGGCGTGGAAGATATAGTTGGTAATGAGAATTCATTAATCGGTAAAAGGATTGGCAAATTCATACCTGTATCGAAATAGAAATTAAATGTTCCATGATCTGTAAACAGACTTATCCATACCCGTATAAATATACAAATTATAGCGTTCAATAATCGGTAAATAGACTGACAAATTCATATCTGTTTCAAAATACAAATTCTAGTGTTTGATAATTGATAAAAAGCCAAACACATTTATATTTGTATCAAAACAGAAATTATAGTGTTCAATAATCGGTTAATATACTGACAGATTCATATTTGTACCGAAATACAAATTATAGTGTTCAATAATCGGTAAAGAGACTAAAAAATTCATACCTGTATCAAAATACAAGTTATAGTGATCATTTGATGTTACTGCGTAAATACGTATTAAAAACAGGTTTCGATAGATTAGGGCACTCACAGTACTCACCAATTAGTACAATTATGATTTTACAGAACTCCGTCAGAGCGAAAACTGCTTAAATAAAATTACAGTATGCACTCGTACATAATTGAAGTCGCCCTTCCATTCGATTTTCAGACTATGCTCCAGTTATCTCTGTAGAGGCATCTGCAATTAATTAAGTCGTTGACAAAATTGGCACAAACAACATCAGCAGCCATACGCTCAGATTCACTGTCTGATTTTCAAAGTCTGAAATCCCGTGACCTCACCCATATACCATTTCTAAAACCTCATCCTCCGGATCTACCAAATTGCAACGAATTTTCAGTTAACTCTCCTGTGGATAATGTGACAACCCACAACAATGACATTGCCCCATATTAAGACTCCTCGCACGCTTTTATCGAAGCCATCAGTAGTGATAAATATAAGTTAGTATAACTAAATTCGCACTTCGCATTTTTTAAAGTACGAACTCGAAATGTACGACAATGTACCATTATAACAACACAACAACGATTTATATCATCATGAAAATGATGAAAGCATCGTTCAATCCAGATGTAAAACAAGTATGTTATTTCTAAATCATGACTATACAAAATGTATTAGTACTGTGCACACTGTAGCTGATGACAAACAACGCTACCTTTCAGCGTACCAAATTGGATACCATTACGACAATATAGAAGTTTCAAATGCAAGTTAAAGGTTAAAATAAGTGAGCGGATTTCCTGAAATAAGTAAATAAATGAGCATAGTACGTTTGCACTAATGTCATCACGAAAACTACGCCTAACAGGAAGTACTCGCGATAAGTAATACAGAAAAAAAAAGTACCATGTCATCGCCATAGATAACTGCTAAATGTACTGATAACTATAAATCATATCTTATTATGCAATTTTTCTTACTGGTCGAGAGCTATTTTTGGTAATAAAATCGTTCGTCATTGTTAATTGCCTCGGTGTGTCATATATAAGCTTCAGAACCATGTAACGAGGGGACAACTGGGCTCGATATCATACCGAAAGAAAGGTAAGTGTTTTTTCAATATATCTATATCATTTATATTGAAATCTTAATAAGAGATTTGCAATGTTAAAACATGCTTATATGTAGAATATTACGGCAACATGTCAGCACTGTGATATAGTTCAATAGGTAAACCATAAATAAATGCAAAAACAAATTCCATACAATACTAAGTTATAAGATAATATAATATACATGTTTACATGTATATAACCGTGTCATCGATATTATGTTATCTTTTTATCTTATCCAAGCATCCATATAATTATTTCTAATGCATGTATAGATTAATATTTCAATCATACTTCAGTTGGACTCGAGCAATGTACCATGAATTCGGCCAGATTAACGTATATGAATATAGTACACAAACTGCCCGCCTCTGTATTTATTTTGCATGAATAATTCTGGGTCAGAAATACCGTACATGTGAGATTATAAGGGCTTTGGAGGAATTGAATGTGACTGTTCTCTTAGCTCTACTAATAGGCCTTATGTACATTACGATTTTGAGAATTGAAATGAGATTTCCAATAATAACACGAGTAGAATCCCTTATTCCCGCCCCAAAGTGATGCCTGATTTTATATAATTACCTCATAATGCTTTGCGGTTAATTAAATTTGTCTCAAGTGCAACTCAATTCATCACCTCATTAAATGTACCAAAGCAACATGCAATCCGTATTAATCGTGATATCGGTCAGGTATAGGTATATGATAATCTAGGTGGTGGCTATATACACATAAAACGGCACAAACACAATAGAATCCTACAACAGAATTCCCAAAAACAAAGTTTGCATATCTACAATATTTGTCATTCCAGCATCCCAATATCATTACGAATTCAAAACACTAAACTTAAAGCTTTAATTTTATTTCATACACTTTAACTCATTAATGTTCCTAAAAATCAGGTGCCATTTACCTGATGAAATTGAGTCTAATCACTGATATAAAACGCATAAATGGAGTTGATGTACGAAAATATATTCACATGAATAAGACACTTGCATTGTCCACTTTGAAACAAAATCATCTATTCATTAAACTTCCTGTCTACATAAAACCAATGACGATTTATTGTTGTAATACATGGAAACTAGACTTGACGTTTTGCGGTAAGGTCAATTTCTCAACATGCATCAATATCATTCCAGACTGAAATTGGAATACAGTGCTTTGTGGTATCGACATTTTAACCATAGTATAGTTTTATGTTTGGTGTATTTAGGGGTTGAATTATTTACTTGTAAGATCTTTGTTGCTTACCTTATTGACGAAAACGTTATATAATCTAATGATATATTCAACTTGAAAATAATCCTTCATTAACATAGACGTTTTTGGTAATTTTCATAGAAAAAATGCAGCAATTTCGGCGATTTTGGAAAATGTATAAAGCATACTTCACTTTTAAAACATAGTAGTTAACCGTTTGACTTATTACTTTTCAAAAATAACAGACGTTGTGACATGGTTATTTACAATTGTGACACTGATGCGGTGTTTCACCCGAACCAAGTCCCTGAGGAAAATGTGTTAAATAAGATATGAAATGGGGTCTTGAGGTTTGGAAAATCAAAAATATACACTCCTACTGAAAATAGGCGTAGGTGTGGGTTCCCCAGTGTACTGTTAATATCAGGGTTACTGTCTTTCGAGTACCCGTGTGCTATAATATGCCATTAAACCTATACAATAACAACATTCATCCGATAAAAAAATCTTCATGCTAGTCTCTGGTGGAGTACTAAATTATTTTCTCTCTCGTTATACTTTTAGTAGAACAATTAATGGCGTTAGAGGTTACTGAATCAATGAAAGGTACTATCGATAACAGAGATTACCGACATTAAAAACAAAATCCCATATACATAAAATGAGGGCAAAATACAAACAAAAAAAGCGTAGAGACCTTTGAAAGCACAAGATCAGGTGCGTCACAGACGACGCACGCCCAATCGGGTTATGTTCTCAAAATAAGATCAAGAGCGATGGTGGTGACAATGGAATTATAACTTAGTCATATCAAACTTGTCTGACGTCATAAGGATACTTCAGAATTTGATCATTATGTCGACAATAGAACATTCGTCTCAACCTGCATCTCCTGAAACCTTGTGTTGCTATTTTTTTTTTTCGATGGTCAACACATGTAATTTCGAGATAATGGGAACAAGCACTTGGAATATCGAATCATATGAAGCATATAAACATAGTAGTTACGGAAAGGAGGAACCTTGGCTTTCCGAAATGTCTACAACATATAATAGTAAAAATAATCGCTTAATAATAGAATCCCCCCTTACTTGTAATAGGAGTTGAACTCCTAAAATATATATAAACGTAACATTAACGTTCTCTTTTTTTTAAATTGATAATCTATATTATTTTCTTTTTAGATATTGCATGACAATGAGGCTTCTCATAATCCTGGGTTTGACGTTGTGCCTGCTGTCGGCATGTGTGGAATCCCAGACATTAATCCGTGCTTTGATCGCCCGACGTAACCAGCTTCGACTGAGGAGGACTTTCCCTGGAGGATTACGCCGTAGAGTCATCAGACGCAGACGACTCTTACGGCGTGGACTGTTATGCCGATTCCCTAGATTTGGCCCGTGCTTCGTTAATCCATTTCTGTTTTCTTCGGGAATTTCTGCATGATGAAACGAGAAAGGAGGAAAGCATAAAATGTTATTTTTATTATTAGACAGTTATTTTTACTTTAACATAGCGCTGTTGATCTCAGTGAATGATAATAAAATGGCACATTTCTTTTGAGTTTTTGTCCAATGCATGACATTCTGAATCTCTGTAAAATCCCGTAATTTGATTAAAAAGGAGTTAATAGTGATGTAAACAACAAACTAGGAATTACTGATTAATAAAACAACAAATAATACTAACATATTAACGAAACCATAACTCAAACACAAAATCGATTAAACGAGGGCAAAATATAATATTGACTGGCAGGAAAGTGGTGAAAGGATACAGGGGAATACGACCAGGGGATTCGGAAGGGTAATCGCCTTCATCAAAGACATAAGTCAAAACAATGTAGGTCAAATTAAGGTCACAATCCCAAATGAGAGTTATGTTAGTGACTTTGGAACATTTAGGCATATCAACAAGCTTCAAACACGTCTGATTTAATATCACATACGGAAATAGGCTACTGAAATCATGATGTCCCCCTAGTCGTTATCAACCTGTTTCTGTTGAACCTTGAATTGTTTATTTCTCGATCAGTAGTCGGCATCTGTCACGAGTGTCCTTGATTTCATATTCGACATGGTTTATATCCGATCGGCATAGTCGAAAACCTTTTTGTTAAAAAAAGACAATACATCGTCAATATACTTAAACGTGAAAGGGAAAGACTTTGCTAGATCGCTGTTATCCGTTCTGATAAGCTCTTTAGTATAATCAGTTTGAAAGCAAAACACAAGTCGGTAAACAGAGAGCCACAGGTTGCTCCCGTGTGTGTGTCATTTGCTGTTTGACAACAATTGGAAAATAACTTATATCAACTTGTAGTTATGCAGCATGTTGACCTGTATGGAAGCGCGAAATGGATCTTATTGTGGAGGAAACAGGACTACTCGGAGAAGACCCAGGTGGCCGGCTGGTGATCCCTACACCTCTTCACGTCTGAACGGAGAATCGAAAGGTGTTTCAATTTCAACATATTTTATTGACTGATGTTATATCAGTATATGAAGGCAGGTATTTTACCAAAGTGCCATCCGACAGCCCCAATCGTGTCTAAGAAGATGTAGTCACTAAACTCAACAAAGATATTGCCAATTAGAAATTCAATCATTCTAATATCATCTTCGATTTATTTTCTGAGAGAATTTTCTAATATGAATACTTTCCCATCAGACTAGAACCAAAAACGGTTAGGTTAAGTAGGATGTACGAGGTGTTACATTATAACACATACTAAAGATATGTTAATTATTACAATGGCTCATAGTATACTGTGGACTGCAGAAATTGAATGTTAAGTTTTTCATAGTTTTAAATATCAAGTGGTAGCTATTTATTGGTTACTGTATGGCTGTTTTGATACCACACCCTTTATCAGACAAACTGAGACCCAGTAGGGGTTATTTGGTGGTTACTGTAAAGCAGTTTTAATACCGCGCCTTTCATCACATACACTAAGATCGAGTGGGTTTTTGTTAGTGGTTACTGTATGACTGCTTTAATGCCACATCTTTTATCAGTTCAAGGTCATGATATCAGGCTGAAGGTGAACAATTAGAGCTTCTATACGCTCTACACCTAGACATCCGTCAATGAGTGCTCAGTTCACGTGTTGGCTTTGATCATTTTAGCTGTGGGAATTAAATGAAAGAGGCTATCATAAAAAAACACACAGGCAGAATTAACCAATAAGAAAGAGGAAATAGTCATCATATCTTTCTTATTTTTCATGTCTGATGATACCTCATGTGTATACATATTAATATAAATATCAATTATTATAAATATGTTGATGACATGGTCATTAATGACACAAATTGTCGATAGATCGTTAAACAATACGATATGCTTATCATACCAGCAGATATATAAAATTGGTATCATCAAAACCATATCTACTAGATCCATTAAATCAATTTTATAATGGCTTTGGAGGAATCGAATGTGACTGTTCTGTTAGCTCTACTAATAGGCAGCATGTACATTAAGATTTTGAGAATTGAAATGGGATTTCCAATAATAACACGGGTAAAATCCTAAAATATCTTTTATTTAAAGAAGTTTCTACAACCAAAGAACATTATACAACACACTTCTATGTATATAGTAAACTAAAAGAACATTTGATACATCTATGCACAAGTGTGAATATACCGACTGATGAAATGTTATTTAGAAAGAAAACTGTACTACATACACTATGTTAAATACTAAATACTACTACATACACTATGTTATAGAATTGTATAGTCGACGTAATACATGTAAGAGGAGTGGGAAAATACAAGTCCGATGATCGACCCGGTCCAGTTCCGGTACAATATCTGCCCCCTGTCAACTTTGTCATTGTGTTCGTTGACGCCTATATGAGTATGCCTACTTTATATGCATGTCGCCTTTCTCTGATACATCTACCACAAACGATTAAGCTTATCCATCACTGTACGTAACTGAGGGGAAGCCCCTTTGATTTTATGTAAAGTAGGAACTCCCGTTACGCTTCGATGGATTACGATCGTAACTCATCAGATCAGGTTTAATTATGTCATGACATTTGTGTAAAGTTGACCTTTTACTTACCAGTGGTTTAAACGGTTGTTATTGATAATCATATAGCATCTTACAGGAATAAGAACAAATGGACATCTAATAAAGGAGAGTATCGTGATCGGTGTCACACTGCATGTGTTGGAATGATAGAACAATAATACAATAGCGTTACGTCGATAATGCAGCCATGCCGCGTTCACAATATCCTACATTGATAAAATATCGATATAACATACAATAAAAGGCCGAAAGGTGCCAAGAAAACCATCCACTCCCTTTGGGGGGCTACACAACGAGATCTGAACTCTCGAGGAGGTAAAATACTAAGAATGCCAAACACTCTACCAACCTCATGTTATTCTACCTCAGATCACTCTCGAAATTAGATCCTCAGTCTGAACCCGAACAAAGGAAGGGTGGATGCTTCCGTAACAACTACATAAAATGACGTTAAAATCCATGTAACAGTTGAATTGAATTGATACGGTATTAAACACTTTTTTTATGTCTATGCAACTGAGAGAGCTCGGCGGCTACTACTTGTTCTTAATTTCCATTCGATTAGAACAAAAGGAAAGCAATTTAAACACAAACACGTTAACATGACCGCAATTCTAACGCCAAATCGGTAAATGGTTATAAAATATGATTAACAAAACTATCTATGAAAGGTAAAGCCAAATAACATGCTTCGAATACATAAAAAATTATATAACACAAGGAGTACATTTTTGTAAAGTATATATCGCTGAAGCGACAACCGTCAAAACTAATTTGAACAGCGACAAGTAAACGCCGTACGTTGGAAAGGCAGAGAGGTTACTATCAAGAAATAGAAATTTCACAAAAGACAAATTATAAGCATCGCTTTTATCATACAAAGTAATACAAGACTGTCCGTGTCAGTTTAAAGAAGCAAATAAAGGCCCCTGATTGGTATTAACTCCATATCCTTCTGTCTGTCGTTTTGTTTAAGTGCTACTCAAAAACCCTGCTGTCTATCTTTTGTTTTACGCGTTACTCCATACCCTGCTTTCTATACTTTTGTTTTACGTGTTTTCCATCCCCTTTTTTTCTATCTTTTGTTTTACATGTTACTCCATACCCTGTTTTGCCTGATTTTCATGACACATCCTATCTTGTTTCCGTTCCCTTTATTTCAGAGTCTCTTGGTGTATTTCTGATTGTTGATATATATTCATGATTTCTCTTTTCTCTTTTATTCTGACTTTTTCTCTCGGTTTCACTTATTCCTTGTCCTTAGCGTTGATGCTATTGTTTATAGTTCTCTTCTTTACTGGATACTATTTATGTCTTGCCTTACATCTCACGGACACACACAAGATAATCACAGCTTACGTCGAAATGGAAATTTTCGAACTATGAAAGCCGTTTGTGAGTGTAGTATGTACTTAGTCTCTCCTTTATTTACGTAATTAGCCGTGAAGATGGATGATCGGGTTCAATGAGATGTTTGGCACGTCGAATGTATACTTATCAATCTTTATATGGATATTGATCATTGACAATGCTTTAGATAAAGGGTCCCCTTCTTATATATAAAAGCATCGTTACAGCATATTTCAATGCGACAAAGGTCTCGTAGGAAACATTCGTCACATTTTTATAAGCAAGGTAAGAATCTAACAGTATTTTTTAGTTTTTGTCGAACCAATGATGCTTAAATATAGTCGTACAGCCCAGTTTTCTTTAGTAACACTAAATAGCGTTTTGCTTTGGTCCAATAACATCAAACAGTGTTTTACCTTTGACACCGATATGTAATTTAATTCGGTCACACTAACAACGCTTTACTTTCGTCATACGAACAGCGTATAACCTTAGTCAGACACACAACTTTGGTCGCACAGAGAGATTTTTACCTTAACTTGACCAAGCTGAAATATTGCATGTGTGACCAAAGCAAATGTTGTTTGGTGTTTTGAAAGAAAAAGAAAATGTATCCTCTTTATGTGTGACCAAAGTGAAACGTTATTTAGTGTGTCTTGAGTAAAACGTTGTTTAGTGTGTCTATAGTAAAACGTTGTTTATTTTGTCTTAAGTAAAACTTTGTTTAGTGTGTCTAGATCAGATCAAAAGGACACCCATAAAAAGATAACGCAGTAAACTCGAGCTAAAATGTTAAAAGGTGGAATAAGCATTTCATAGACGTAACGTTAAACAAGTATCACAGGTCTGCTTGAAATTAAACACCTTTCGGTGAGCCTAAAAGATGTGACTAAAGTTAATGTTGTTGGTGTAACCATAGTTAAACGTTGCTTAGTGTGACCAAAGTTAAACGTTGCTTAGTGTGACCATAGGTCACACTAAGCAACGTTTAACTATGGTTACACCAACAACATTAACTTTAGTCACATCTTTTAGGCTCACCGAAAGGTGTTTAATTTCAAGCAGACCTGTGATACTTTGCAATAATAAATGAAAAATATATAATACCAATGTCAATTGATTCGATACTCGTTATCGGTATCGTATGCCCAACAGAAAACAGACATGGAATAACGAGGAATTGCGATACTATAAGCTTCTTCTTTACCGAATAGGAGTAAAATGGTTCTTCTCCATCTAAACAATATATGAACATCTTTTTTAGTTTTCTAGTCAATATTGCTTTAATTTGGTATTGGTGTTTTCAATTCTATATTAACATTGAATTGAATTGAATTTTTTATGTCATCAGTTAAACTTCTTAAAATTGAGAAAAAGTGTTTCCATATTTCCCGAAGTGTTTCAGTTCATAACGATTCCTGCTGTTTCAACTGACCAGTCGTTGCGGTACTTTTTATTAGGTCAACAAACGTATTGTAATGGTCATGAATAGAGATATACAAACTGATTTACAAGTCTGTGTATTAATGATTCCAATGTATCGGAATAGCAGTTAAGACACCATATTATTCTATAAAAGCAATATCTATATTTATAGTTTAATTTTCCTTAAAGTCTTAGAAAAGATTCCTCTATCACTCCATCGTGTTTAGAATAAAACCTTGCTATCCACTTTAATATCATTTTCTAACCATAACAGTTATGAGAACACATTTGTGGGGTATTATTTAAAAAGGAAACAAACCTGTTGTAAATGTATTTCCTTCAAAAAAATATCTTCACAATTTCCTCTTCGTTCAATCTAAAGGCTTTGCACCAAAAACAAATTAAAAACTATCTAAAGCTAGGGCTTACCTTAGCGAGAAATCTAGTATTTAGTATTTGTTTGACCCATTTTAGGCGCATGCCAAAACAAAATAATATGTCACACGCGAAGACCACATTCATGGTATTCAATATGCATACAGCACGCTTTACTTCAACCTTTTGTTATATATCTGATGCACGCTTCAAATTGTCTTCCGTCGTCATTTATGGCCCTTTTGGTTGTGTGTCCATCTGAAGTAGTCGTATTCCCTGAAGGGCATAGCTTATGTACGCCTGAAATTGTATTTATTCGTCATTTGTGTTACTATTGTTATATAAATAGCTTATGTACGCCTGAATTTGTCTTCCTTCGTCATTTGTGTTACTATATTATATAAATAGCTTATGTACGCCTGAAATTGCCTTCCTTCGCCATTTGTGTTACGATGTTATATTAATAGTTTTGTACATCTGAAATTGTCTTCCTTCGTCATTTGTGTTACTATGTTCTATACATAGCTTATTTACGCCTGAAATTGTCTTTTTTCGTCATTTGTGTTCGCCACATCAATTTCCAAATTTGGTGAATCCGTTAAAATATTTTCAGAATGTATACGCTAATTGCATAAAACTCACCTTTAACTCAAACTTTTATGATAACACATGTGAACTTCATTCCTATTTCTGAACCCCCCCTTGATGAAGACACCAACTGTGTGTAGTGATTCAGTCTCTTGGAAATTTAAGTCAGGTTTATTTCCTGAAGGTGTTTTTTTCAATTTGACCTTTATGTATTGGCGATATCAATTACATGTCCCATCAGTATAGCTGCTTTGTATTGGAGAAAAAAATTAATCTTAATTAATCAAATGTGTGGGTGTGGTTTTGATACAGCGAGTGTATATATAGTATGATTCGTGTTCTTTTTGTATTCACATCAAGATGAAGGGCCTTATAGTTATCCTCTCCGTGTTGTGCTTGATGGTAGCACAGATTGAAGCCCGGAGAACGGGATTGCTCGCTGGATTAGCTCTAGGATATGTAGGTTCGAGGCTGCTCAACAGGGGAGGGTATGGTAGATTCCACGGTGGATACCACGGTGGATACCACGGTGGATACCACGGTGGATACCATGGCGGATATATGACACACGACCCGTATCATCATCACCACCACTACCCAAGCTACGGCTACCCACTCCATGGTATGGTCGGAGGCGGTCTTGGTGGCCTTGGTGGCGGCTTTGGTGGCCTTGGTGGCGGCTTTGGTGGCCTTGGTGGCCTTGGTGGCCTTGGTGGCGGCTTTGGCGGCTTTGGTGGCTTTTTTTAGAGAATTATCTGGTAAGTTAACTACGAAGTATTCATTACCGGGGGGGGGGGGGGGGAGATGGGGGGGGGGGGGGGGGGGGGGAGATCATAATTGTCACATATGACATAGAAGTACAATATGTATTGATATTTTTGTATACATTTTCCTCAATATATGATTGGATTTAGCAATATATTATTTGATTTTATCATTGTATTTCATGATGTCACCACTATTAATATCAGCAATATGTGTTTTGAAATTTTACGTGTTTGACGTTATTGTTTTGGAGTACCGAAATTTTAAGACATTTACTAATTTAACCAAATTAGCGCATTGATCAATTTGCACGCCAAAATTATTTCATATAGAAACAGTATATAGAAAGCGGAGTTAACGCAATCATATTTTAGCTTAATGCTTCTAGCGCTGAAATAAGATTACCTCTAACATACAAACGTTTACAGTATATAATTTACGTTTATCGTTATATGATTCGATTTCATCAGTATATTTGGACGTTGTCGTTATATCATTTATTTTCAACATTGTATTACACGCGTTCATCATTATATGATTTAGTGTAAGCATTAAATAATTAGATATGGTATCGTTATACCATTCCTTCATTATATTATGTACGAACACCATGATGTGATTACATACCTTCATTAAATTATTGTACAGCTTCATCATATTATTATACAACTTCATTACATTATTGTGCAGCTTCATCACATTATTATACAACTTCATTACATTATGGTACAGCTTCATCACATTATTATACAACTTCATTATATTATTGTACAACTTCATCACAATATTATACAACTTCATTATATTATTGTACAACTTCATCACATTATTATACAACTTTATTACATTATTGTACAGCTTCATCACATTATTATACAACTTCATTACATTATTGTACAGTTTCATTATATTATTGTACAACTTCATTAGGTCATTGTACAGCTTCACCACATTATTATACAACTTCATAACATTATTGTACAGCTTCACCACATTTTTATACAACTTCATTATATTATTGTACAACTTCATCACAACAACTTTATTAAGTTGTTGTACAATTTCATTATGTTATTGTACTATTTCATAATGTTATTGTACCATTTCATAAGGTTATTGTACAATTTCATAAGGTTATTGTACAACTTCATGATATTATTGTACAACGTCATAATATTATTGTATGTCTTCATTCTGTGTTGAGAAAGGCTAGGATAGCTTTCTAAATATGTTAACATTAAGTCATATAATCCAAGAAAAACAATAAAACAGATTTATCAACGTCGTCACAGGGGCTCGGTTTCGAATTTTGAGAAACACCAGACACAACACTGAAATGCAGCATTTATAAAAGCATTATGAAAATCAGGAGTAAGGATGTATTCTTCGGATGTGTATACATACTGGATTGTGTAGTGTTGTTCCTTGTGAAAATGGGGGTAACGACATATTCTTTTGATGTCTATGCATACTGGGTTGTATAGTGTTGTTCCTATTCACTGATGTCAAAGGCCTGCCTTACTTCAAATTCCGAAAACGAGCCCCTGCGAACTTCGTCTGCTAGCCAAACTGGTCTGACCGATAAGACAAGTATTTATCAATACTCATAAAGTTAACCGAATCAAAACACTACAGAAACACGTCAGAATACCCAAGTATTTATCAATACTCATAAAGTTAACCGAATCAAAACACTACAGAAACACGTCAGAATACCCAAGTATTTATCAATACTCAGAAAGTTAAGCGAATCAAAACACTACAGAAACACGTCAGAATACCCAAGTATTTATCAATACTCATAAAGTTAACCGAATCAAAACACTACAGAAACACGTCAGAATACCCAAGTATTTATCAATACTCATAAAGTTAACCGAATCAAAACACTACAGAAACACGTCTGAATACCCAAGTATTTATCAATACTCATAAAGTTAACCGAATCAAAACACTACAGAAACACGTCTGAATACCCAAGTATTTATCAATACTCATAAAGTTAACCGAATCAAAACACTACAGAAACACGTCTGAATACCCAAGTATTTATCAATACTCATAAAGTTAACCGAATCAAAACACTACAGAAACACGTCAGAATACCCAAGTATTTATCAATACTCATAAAGTTAACCGAATCAAAACACTACAGAAACACGTCTGAATACCCAAGTATTTATCAATACTCATAAAGTTAACCGAATCAAAACACTACAGAAACACGTATAAAGTACCAAAGATATAAACATGATTCAAGATACATATTTTCATATATACGTTGTACATCTCGTTACCGAACTTTACATGTACATGTATATACTTTTAGATTTTCTTATGTATGTAATATCATTAATGATTAGTTTGATCATTGTCCCCTTCCTTATAAAGTAAGTTGTATTCCATCGCTACTCTTTTACCAGAAATACATGTAACAAGAAATACTCTTAGTTTTTATATCAAACTTAGAGTACCGGTATGATAATAAAAATCACATTTTAATTTCCCTATGCGTGGCTTGAGAATCCGGGCCATGTCCCTGTGCATATGTCCGAAATGTTTTGTTATCACAAATACTTACCAATATTCTTAATAATATTTATCTAATTTCAGGTATTCGCCAAACCTTCCTGTGACCATCAAAACCATTTTGTTGAAGTGTGAACCATCTGTCGGTGTGTCGACCTATGTCCTTTGAGTCATTAGATTTAGAAATTGCCATTCACATAAAGTTTTTATTAAAATGCAAATGGTATTCGTTTATTATATCATCATACACTCATTTCGACTTTACACCTGTGTTGATTATCATATTCATTAGATGTTCTATTACTGCATCAACAGGCTTGATGAAAAGTCCAAAGCGATTATATTTATGTCTAGTTTACGATAAGGTCCCGCACAAAACACATACAATGTATCCAGGTACTAGTATAACTCCTTACATCTATCGATGAGGAGTTACAATGTATCCAGATACTAGTATAGCTCCTTACATCTATCGGTGAGGAGTTACAATGTATCCAGGTACTAGTATAGCTCCCTACATCACGTCGGTGAGGAGTTACAATGTATCCAGGTACTAGTACAGCTCCTTACATCACGTCGGTGAGGAGTTACAATGTATCCAGGTACTAGTATAGCTCCTTACATCACGTCGGTGAGGTGTTACAATGTATCCAGTTACTAGTATAGCTCCTTACATCACGTCGGTGAGGAGCTACAATGTATCCAGGTACTAGTATAGCTCCTTACATCATTTCGGTGAGGAGTTACAATGTATCCAGGTACTAGTATAGCTCCTTACATCTATCGGTGAGGTGTTACAATGTATCCAGGTACTAGTATAGCTCCTTACATCTATCGGTGAGGTGTTACAATGTATCCAGGTACTAGTATAGCTCCTTACATCACGTCGGTGAGAAGTTACAATGTATCCAGGTACTAGTATAGCTCCTTACATCACGTCGGTGAGGAGTTACAATGTATCCAGGTACTAGTATAGCTCCTTACATCACGTCGATGAGGAGTTACAATGTATCCAGATACTAGTATAACTCCTTACATCATATCGGTGAGGAGTTACAATGTATCCAGATACTAGTATAACTCCTTACATCATATCGGTGAGGAGTTACAATGTATCCAGATACTAGTATAGCTCCTTACATCACGTCGGTGAGGAGTTACAATGTACTGTATCCAGATACTAGTATAGCTCCTTACATCATGTCGGTGAGGAGTTACAATGTATCCAGGTACTAGTATAGCTCCTTACATCTATCGGTGAGGAGTTACAATGTATCCAGATACTAGTATAGCTCCTTACATCACGTCGGTGAGGAGTTACAATGTATCCAGATACTAGTATAGCTCCTTACATCATGTCGGTGAGGAGTTACGATGTATCCAGATACTAGTATAGCTCCTTACATCACGTCGGTGAGGAGTTACAATGTATCCAGGTACTAGTATAGCTCCTTACATCACGTCGGTGAGGAGTTACAATGTATCCAGGTACTAGTATAGCTCCTTACATCACGTCGGTGAGGAGTTACAATGTATCTAGGTATGTACTAGTATAGCTCCCTACATGATGTCGGTGAGGAGTTACAATGTATCCAGGTACTAGTATAGCTCCTTACATCTATCGATAAGGAGTTACAATGTATCTAGATACTAGTATAGCTCCTTACATCACGTCGGTGAGGAGTTACAATGTATCCAGATACTAGTATAGCTCCTTACATCATATCGGTGAGGAGTTACGATGTATCCAGATACTAGTATAGCTCCTTACATCACGTCGGTGAGGAGTTACAATGTATCCAGGTACTAGTATAGCTCCTTACATCACGTCGGTGAGGAGTTACAATGTATCCAGGTACTAGTATAGCTCCTTACATCACGTCGGTGAGGAGTTACAATGTATCTAGGTATGTACTAGTATAGCTCCTTACATCATGTCGGTGAGGAGTTACAATGTATCCAGATACTAGTACAGCTCCTTACATCACGTCGGTGAGGAGTTACAATGTATCCAGATACTAGTATAGCTCCTTACATCACGTCGGTGAGGAGTTACAATGTATCCAGGTACTAGTATAGCTCCTTACATCACGTCGGTGAGGAGTTACAATGTATCCAGGTACTAGTATAGCTCCTTACATCACGTCGGTGAGGAGTTACAATGTATCCAGGTACTAGTATAGCTCCTTACATCACGTCGGTGAGGAGTTACAATGTATCCAGATACTAGTACAGCTCCTTACATCACGTCGGTGAGGAGTTACAATGTATCCAGATACTAGTACAGCTCCTTACATCACGTCGGTGAGGAGTTACAATGTATCCAGATACTAGTATAGCTCCTTACATTACGTCGGTGAGGAGTTACGATGTATCCAGATACTAGTATAGCTCCTTACATCATATCGGTGAGGAGTTACGATGTATCCAGATACTAGTATAGCTCCTTACATCACGTCGGTGAGGAGTTACGATGTATCCAGGTACTAGTATAGCTCCTTACATCATATCGGTGAGGAGTTACAATGTATCCAGGTACTAGTATAGCTCCTTACATCATATCGGTGAGGAGTTACAATGTATCCAGGTACTAGTATAGCTCCTTACATTACGTCGGTGAGGAGTTACAATGTATCCAGGTACTAGTATAGCTCCTTACATCATGTCGGTGAGGAGTTACAATGTATCCAGGTACTAGTATAGCTCCTTACATCATATCGGTGAGGAGTTACAATGTATCCAGATACTAGTATAGCTCCTTACATCACGTCGGTGAGGAGTTACAATGTATCCAGGTACTAGTATAGCTCCTTACATCATATCGGTGAGGAGTTACAATGTATCCAGGCACTAGTATAGCTCCTTACATCACGTCGGTGAGGAGTTACAATGTATCCAGGTACTAGTATAGCTCCTTACATCATATCGGTGAGGAGTTACAATGTATCTAGGTATGTACTAGTATAGCTCCTTACATCACGTCGGTGAGAAGTTACAATGTATCCAGATACTAGTATAGCTCCTTACATCACGTCGGTGAGGTGTTACAATGTATCCAGGTACTAGTATAGCTCCTTACATCACGTCGGTGAGGAGTTACAATGCATCCAGGTACTAGTATAGCTCCTTACATCACGTCGGTGAGGAGTTACAATGTATCCAGGTATGTACTAGTATAGCTCCTTACATCACGTCGGTGAGGTGTTACAATGTATCCAGGTACTAGTACAGCTCCTTACATCACGTCGATGAGAAGTTACAATGTATCCAGGTACTAGTATAGCTCCTTACATCATATCGGTGAGGTGTTACAATGTATCCAGATACTAGTATAGCTCCTTACATCTATCGGTGAGAAGTTACAATGTATCTAGATACTAGTATAGCTCCTTACATCATGTCGGTGAGAAGTTACAATGTATCCAGATACTAGTATAGCTCCTTACATTATGTCGGTGAGGAGTTACAATGTATCCAGTACTAGTATAGCTCCTTACATCACGTCGGTGAGGTGTTACAATGTATCCAGTTACTAGTATAGCTCCTTACATCACGTCGGTGAGGTGTTACAATGTATCCAGGTACTAGTATAGCTCCTTACATCACGTCGGTGAGGAGTTACAATGTATCCAGGTACTAGTATAGCTCCTTAAATCCTATCGGTGAGGAGTTACAATGTATCCAGGTATGTACTAGTATAGCTCCTTACATCATGTCGGTGAGGAGTTACAATGTATCCAGGTACTAGTATAGCTCCTTACATCACGTCGGTGAGGAGTTACAATGTATCCAGGTATGTACTAGTATAGCTCCTTACATCACGTCGGTGAGGTGTTACAATATATCCAGGTACTAGTACAGCTCCTTACATCACGTCGGTGAGAAGTTACAATGTATCCAGGTACTAGTATAGCTCCTTACATCATGTCGGTGAGGAGTTACAATGTATCCAGGTACTAGTATAGCTCCTTACATCATATCGGTGAGGAGTTACAATGTATCCAGATACTAGTATAGCTCCTTACATCATGTCGGTGAGGAGTTACAATGTATCCAGGTACTAGTATAGCTCCTTACATCACGTCGGTGAGGTGTTACAATGTATCCAGATACTAGTATAGCTCCTTACATCATGTCGGTGAGGAGTTACAATGTATCCAGGTACTAGTATAGCTCCTTACATCACGTCGGTGAGGAGTTACAATGTATCCAGGTACTAGTATAGCTCCTTACATCACGTCGGTGAGGAGTTACAATGTATCCAGGTACTAGTATAGCTCCTTACATCATGTCGGTGAGGAGTTACAATGTATCCAGGTACTAGTATAGCTCCTTACATCACGTCGGTGAGGAGTTACAATGTATCCAGGTACTAGTATAGCTCCTTACATCATGTCGGTGAGGAGTTACAATGTATCCAGGTACTAGTATAGCTCCTTACATCACGTCGGTGAGGAGTTACAATGTATCCAGGTACTAGTATAGCTCCTTACATCACGTCGGTGAGGAGTTACAATGTATCCAGGTACTAGTATAGCTCCTTACATCATATCGGTGAGGAGTTACAATGTATCCAGGTATGTACTAGTACAGCTCCTTACATCATGTCGGTGATGAGTTACAATGTATCCAGGTACTAGTATAGCTCCTTACATCACGTCGGTGAGGAGTTACAATGTATCCAGGTACTAGTATAGCTCCTTACATCATGTCGGTGAGGAGTTACAATGTATCCAGGTACTAGTATAGCTCCTTACATCATATCGGTGAGGAGTTACAATGTATCTAGGTATGTACTAGTATAGCTCCTTACATCACGTCGGTGAGAAGTTACAATGTATCCAGATACTAGTATAGCTCCTTACATCACGTCGGTGAGGTGTTACAATGTATCTAGGTACTAGTATAGCTCCTTACATCTATCGGTGAGGAGTAACAATGTATCCAGGTACTAGTATAGCTCCTTACATCACGTCGGTGAGGAGTTACAATGTATCCAGGTACTAGTATAGCTCCTTACATCACGTCGGTGAGGAGTTACAATGTATCCAGGTACTAGTATAGCTCCTTACATCACGTCGGTGAGAAGTTACAATGTACTGTATCCAGGTACTAGTATAGCTCCTTACATCACGTCGGTGAGGAGTTACAATGTATCCAGGTACTAGTATAGCTCCCTACACATGTCGGTGAGGATTTATACAGATACCTGTACAGCTCTTTGTAGGAGAAACATGCAGGGCATACAGTAGGTACATACAGGGAAAAAAATCAGCACTCAGCTTAAAGAAAACCTCAGAAAAACCGGAGCTTCATTAAAAGTAAAACTATGGACACAAGCTATTAATACATTTCTCCAATAAGAAATCCAACAGATGTATCACCTATCCTGATCCTAAAAGCAAGACACACGTATCAAACAAGCAGTTTCTGTTTTCAATAAAGAAAATATTTCGGTTTTACCAGACATTGGCCTATTTCCATTCCCAACAATGTCTCCTATCATCTGAAGTGAGACAGACGTAACAAACTGCTACAGAATATACTGGCCAGTACAATATACCAACGTAGAGCTCTCAAAGAACTGGCTACTGCAATCACTCCATTCTTTATATATCCTTTCCAAATTTCCATAGATGATGGCACTGTACCCTCTGGCTGGCTTGAAGTAAATGTAGAACCAGTTTTCGAAAAAGGGAGATCAACAATATGCTGAGAATTACAGACCTGTGTTGCTTACTAGTATCATATGTAAGCTTCTTGAACATATTATATACAGTATCAAAATGTCACACGTTGAACAACACAAAATTCTTATAAATCTTCAACATGGTATCAGATCAAATTCTCTATAGAAACACAATTAATTCTTACTATAGATGACAAACATAAACACATTGATATGGCTTCTCGAAAGCGTTTGACAAAGTTCCACACTCCAGACTTGTATCTAAATTAATATTTTATTGTATCAATCCAGAAGTTATTCTCAGGGTTTCTACTTTCCTTAGCAACAGAC
This sequence comes from Pecten maximus, assembly GCF_902652985.1. NCBI lineage: Eukaryota > Metazoa > Mollusca > Bivalvia > Pectinida > Pectinidae > Pecten > Pecten maximus. The sequence goes on from NC_047017.1 coordinate 47,005,543, forward strand.
ACCAAAACGTGATCCCAAATGGAACTTTCTCGAACAGTGTTCCATCCTCTTCAGGGTACTACAGTGGACAGCGGTCGGCCGAGTTATTTGCTGATGAGTGTCTCCTCTTTACTGAAATCTCTTCACTGCAAGACTGTGGAACTGAAAAATGACCTAAAACCACTTGCAATCTGGAATGAGAAATGGCAGATGAAATTTAATGCAAAGAAGTGTGCTGTCGTCAATATCTCAAGTTCAATCATTACATGGTAACATTTTAGAAAACTTGATAGTTTGCTATAACGTTCAGAGTATCTTACCCAAGAAGATTAATATACTAATGACAGAACTCTTTGATAATGATATTATTTCTTTTACTGAAACATGGTTAAAATCTTATGAAGATCTCCTCTTTGATAAGTTTCACATACCACATTTTAAAAGTAGAGAGAATTGATTAGGTGGCAGTATCGCAAACTATGTAATAAGAATTTTCTATAAAGACGAACTGCTATTGAATTAACAATAGCAAAAGGGCCGAGTCCATGTGGGTATATTACGGAAGCGTATTAGGCTCACATCGGAATATGTTTTTCTTGCATGTGAAAATATTTATCTGGTCGCCACTTATCTGAGTATAAACATGTGCCAACTGCCAATTAAGAATACAGATATTGCTTCATCCATGGTTCCGTGATGTGGCAGCGAATTAGCGGAAAGACAAAAAAGTTGCGGTCACCATATAATTATGTGGGGAACACCAGATATGTGAACCTAATACGTTTCAGTAATATATTGTATATGTGAAATTTTGCAAGATAATCAGCCTCGTGTCAGAGATTAATAATCTGTGAGAGTAACTTATAAACACATACTCAACATAGATGTCCTTCAGCAATTTAATAATTATTAAACGATTTCATCTTTGGTTTACAAACGAAATATGCCGTTCGGCTTTCAGGAAAAGAACTCTCAACACAAGAGAACGAAGGCCTTTTTCAGGTTTTGATAAAGGAAATGTTTATAACGTTGGAAATCATCGTGAGCGATCACGGCAATATATATGGACCACCAGCACACAGCCATACAATGGAAACAATCATATTGGTAGATCTGGATATCTCAACATTGGTTCCGGCTTCAATACAAAGATTTATAGAATACCTTTTAACCCCGACGTAAAAAAATATATCGCTAAAGGTGTGAATGTTTAAAAGAATTCAAATCAGGTTGATATGTTCACACATTGAAGCAGGAACTATTTTTTAAGTCCTTGGTTAATTGAAATACATGTTCGTGTATGCATACCGAATATCATGTCTGAGTTTATGAGGGCAATAGAATCGTCTTGGGACTAGTTAAAGGTAGATAACTTTTCGTATTTTATTTAGTTCCATATCTTTTCCCGGTATCTTCATTTTCTGTTCTTCAGCACGTAAATTTCCCTGGTATGATTTTGTATACACCTGTATATATGGCTGTGTGAAGTTAGCTCAACATACGACATACGACATTCAAAACTTCATATCTTGTGTTTTTACCAGCCAACGAGGTAACTTTTGAATGTTCAGCCGCTGAACATACGACATACGACATTCAGATTTTGATTTTGAATGTTCAGCGGCTCGACAAACGACATACGACATTCACATTTTGAATGTTCAGCCGCTGAACATACGACATACGACATTCAGATTTTGAATGTTCAGCCGCTGAACATACGACATACGACATTCAGATTTTGATTTTGAATGTTCAGTGGCTCGACATACGACATACGACATTCAAATTTTGAATATTCAGCCGCTGAACATTCAAAAGTTTCCTCGTTGGCTGGTAAAAACACAAGATATGAAGTTTTGAATGTCGTATGTTCAGCGGCTGAACATTCAAAATCTGAATGTCGTATGTCGTATGTTCAGCAGCTGAACATTCAAAAGTTACCTCGATGGCTGGTAAAAACATAAGATATGAAGTTTTGAATGTCGTATGTCGAGCCGCTGAACATTCAAAATCAAAATCTGAATGTCGTATGTCGTATGTTCAGCGGCTGAACATTCAAAAGTTACCTCGTTGGCTGGTAAAAACACAAGATATGAAGTTTTGAATGTCGTATGTCGTATGTTCAGCGGCTGAACATTCAAAATTTGAATGTCGTATGTCGTATGTTCAGCGGCTGAACATTCAAAATTTGAATGTCGTATGTCATATGTCGAGCCGCTGAACATTCAAAATCAAAATCTGAATGTCGTATGTCGTATGTCGTATTTTCAGCCGCTGAACATTCAAAAGTTACCTCGTTGGCTGGTAAAAACACAAGATATGAAGTTTTGAATGTCGTATGTTCAGCGGCTGAACATTCAAAATCTGAATGTCGTATGTCGTATGTTCAGCAGCTGAACATTCAAAAGTTACCTCGATGGCTGGTAAAAACACAAGATATTAAGTTTTGAATGTCGTATGTCGTATGTCGAGCCGCTGAACATTCAAAATCAAAATCTGAATGTCGTTTGTCGTATGTCGTATGTTCAGCGGCTGAACATTCAAAATCTGAATGTCGTATGTCGTATGTTAAGCCGCTGAACATTCAAAATATGAATGTCGTATGTCGTATGTTCAGCGGCTGAACATTCAAAAGTTACCTCGATGGCTGGTAAAAACACAAGATATGAAGTTTTGAATGTCGTATGTCGTATGTCGAGCCGCTGAACATTCAAAATCAAAATCTGAATGTCGTATGTCGTATGTTCAGCGGCTGAACATTCAAAATCTGAATGTCGTATGTCGTATGTTCAGCCGCTGAACATTCAAAAGTTACCTCGTTGGCTGGTAAAAACACAAGATATTAAGTTTTGAATGTCGTATGTCGTATGTCGAGCCGCTGAACATTCAAAATCTGAATGTCGTATGTCGTATGTTCAGCGGCTGAACATTCAAAAGTTACCTCGATGGCTGGTAAAAACACAAGATATGAAGTTTTGAATGTCGTATGTCGTATGTCGAGCCGCTGAACATTCAAAATCTGAATGTCGTATGTCGTAAAGTTACCTCGATGGCTGGTAAAAACACAAGATATGAAGTTTTGAATGTCGTATGTCGTATGTCGAGCCGCTGAACATTCAAAATCTGAATGTCGTATGTCGTATGTTCAGCGGCTGAACATTCAAAAGTTACCTCGATGGCTGGTAAAAACACAAGATATGAAGTTTTGAATGTCGTATGTCGTATGTCGAGCCGCTGAACATTCAAAATCTGAATGTCGTATGTCGTAAAGTTACCTCGATGGCTGGTAAAAACACAAGATATGAAGTTTTGAATGTCGTATGTCGTATGTCGAGCCGCTGAACATTCAAAATCTGAATGTCGTATGTCGTATGTTCAGCGGCTGAACATTCAAAAGTTACCTCGATGGCTGGTAAAAACACAAGATATGAAGTTTTGAATGTCGTATGTCGTATGTCGAGCCGCTGAACATTCAAAATCAAAATCTGAATGTCGTATGTCGTATGTTCAGCGGCTGAACATTCAAAATCTGAATGTCGTATGTCGTATGTTCAGCCGCTGAACATTCAAAAGTTACCTCGTTGGCTGGTAAAAACACAAGATATGAAGTTTTGAATGTCGTATGTCGTATGTCGAGCGGCTGAACATTCAAAATCTGAATGTCGTATGTCGTATGTTCAGCGGCTGAACATTCAAAAGTTACCTCGATGGCTGGTAAAAACACAAGATATGAAGTTTTGAATGTCGTATGTCGTATGTTCAGCGGCTGAACATTCAAAATTTGAATGTCGTATATCGTATGTCGAGCCGCTGAACATTCAAAATCAAAATCTGAATGTCGTATGTCGTATGTTCAGCGGCTGAACATTCAACATCTGAATGTCGTATGTTGAGCCGCTGAACATTCAAAAGTTACCTCGTTGGCTGGTAAAAACACAAGATATGAAGTTTTGAATGTCGTATGTCGTATGTCGTATGTTGAGCTAACTTCACACAGCCTGTATATATTGTCTTATCAGATGCGTTGGTCGGGTTGGGGCAGATGCTCCGTAACGAGATTATTAGACATCTCCAGTTATAGACGTACGCGGACTACGTGCGCGGAGACGGAGACGTACTAGGTAGTTTCTGGGGTCGTATCAAAATAAAAAGTAAACAAACACGTGGTGTACGTCAGAATAGAATATTTCCACATTACAATACATATAAGTCAAAAAATGAGGTTTTCCTAAATTACATTAGTAAATGTGTATATCCGAGACAAAAATACGAATAATTATCATGTATACCTGGATATTACAGTCTTTGGCTATATTATGATACATAATGATTTTCTGAAATAAGAAGTGATAGTGTTTTAATAAAATAAAATAAAATAAATTGTCCTCCTTTACGTTATATAGGTAACAAATGTCTTTTATATTTTCTATGTATAAGGAGAATTATGTCAATAAAGTTGACAGTATATATAATAACAGCAAATTGTCACAGACCAGAGACATATATAGACTCAGAGCGTGCACGGTAACATAATTGTACTGTAGTGTCTGATCAATCGGTAACTATCACGTGCACTGAACCATATGGATCTACGACAGAACGTTGGTGCCAAGCTTGGGTTTTCTTTTACGAAAACAGTTTTTTTTCGTCTGTATGCCATAGCTGCACAGATGTCTACAGTTTGTCGAATTTTATAACGTGGATGGCGTTTTTGTTTCTGTTTTTCAAAAGTACAGATTTTTATATAAAGTATACCAGCTAAATTTATAAAGAAGGGGGGGGGGGGGGGGGGGGGGGGCGGGAGCTAATGTCCAGGGGCCAGGGGGGCTTTCGTCCGGAGGGCTTTTGTCCTAGGGGCTAATGTCCGGGGGGGGGGGGGGGGGGGGGGGACTTTTGTCCTACACTCGTCATCAAAGGGTATCGGTTCGGGAAAATCTTGTCACCAAGTAAAGTACATTCATGAAGCAGTTCATTAGGACCAATGTTTGGTAAGGAATTAAATATTTGGGCATCGTTTTGATATCCAAGAAAGCCACTATGTACATATCGCAGTGTATTTGTAATGTCTATGATGATTATAGTGTGCATGCAATGTTGATGTCTATGGCCACTATAGTAAACTTGTTGTGGTTCATTTTGGGGTCTATAGATATGATGTGATGTACTGTCGATGGCAGCCACTGCATCAGGAATTTTCTGTCAGATTCCCCGAGCATCTCTCCACTCTGCTACCGATGGCCACCTGATAGCATTTACGTATGTATTGTGCATGATAGGACACAGTTCATCTAGTTCACACCCGATTGTCGCAGGAGAAACATCAAACAATAATGACAAAACAGCATAACTAGGATAAGACCGAAGCCACAACATGAATAGTATAATTCTATTTCGCGGAGACAAAATATGTCTTTGTCTAGACCTCCTACGCATATGCAAGTCTCCGACGATTTCACATAAGGACTTGGGAGTTTATAAAAAAAAATGTGTATTTTATTCTTAATCTGTTTAGAATCATCATGTTCGATCTTTTCAAAATTAGCTATATAGTTTAGCTACACCACTATTTACCACGTGGGACTGTTGTGGAGATCGGTTTTTTTCGGGGGTCCTCCGGCTTTCCGTCACCTAAAAAACCTGACATGCCCTTAAACGTCTCTTGCTTTTAACCAATCTAATTAAAATTTGAGATGTTAATATGTAGAATAAAAAAAAACTAGGCAAAGAAGTTAATGACCAGATTCAAGTTCTCCTTTAAACCTGTGAATAATGCCCAGTGACATGATTTATTTATCTCAACAATATCGACGAAATGTTTCATGTAAAATTGCCATTTTGGATAATATCTATAAATACAGAAAATAATCAAATCTCTTAACCTATTTTTTACGCTAAACATGATCCGTATTTATCCATTGTCCGACACCGTCAAGGGTTTAGAATATCATTTTCATCCGGATCAATTTTGCGCTTGACGAAAACGTACGTGTTACTTTGAGCACTTTGTTGACGACGATTTGTAGGATTTGTTTTCTTTTGAAACGACACTCTCTGTCCAATGAAAGTGGTAAGTACTTAGGCATACACTTTTTTCTTTGACCATGAGCAGATAAACAATTTAAACATTCAATGGAGTGCAAGTTAAGACGATATCTAATGTGTCGTGTAATAATGTTAAATCTAGAATACATTGGCAACACAAAACAAATGCTAAGGTGTCAAAGCGCGAAACACCTGATACAAGTTGAAACATATCGCGGATTTTAACAGTTATGGTGATTTTACAAATGTTAAATTATGTGTTTCAAAATGATTGATTTGAAATAATATGTTCAAATAATTAACTAAGGTGCGTTTTGGTTATCTGGGATGCAGTGAAAGTATTGATATTGAGATAAGGTTTAGGCTACTTCCAACAAACCAGAGGCGAAGCATTTCTGACAGGCGCCGCAGTCGCCACAATAACGTCAGATAATAAATGTGATGAATAGTTATAGGATTAAGTGACAGTATGCTGTTTTAGTATACAATATATACAGGTATAGTATCTAGGGCTATACAATGTACCAGTGAGAGATTCCTCATGGAATCTGAAATTCCTGAACCCACCAAATTATCCCAATCAAATCCATAAAATTATTTTTCCAGTGCCGTCACAATAAGTGATAAGCACATAGCATCTCATTTGTTCTTCTGACCAAGCTTTTTCCAATAAAGATAACCCTATAGATTTACAAGGGTATGAACATGTATAAATGTATAGTACATGCTATAAAGACATATACATTGTACTGTACATGTACATGTACTGGAAAAAATATCCAGTGTTTCTTTTCAATAGTACATTTACAATATACAATGAACACTTTTCATTATGTTTGTTGAAGTGTGTAATCAAAATATCTTGCATTAATTATTTTATATTGATTTCTTTTAAGGTGTAACTTGGTGGCAAAATGGTCTTCAAAAGATCAGAATATGGACGGGTGTTTAAGACCCAAAATCATGTTATAAACATACCCACATACTATGACAACCTTACTTACCGAAATCAGCGTAGAGAACTAGAATATGCTCACACATCTATAGCATGGGTTGATTCTGACAGTAATGATGAAACGGCTGAAAAGGAAATTTCTAAGGAAGAAAAAGCATCACCTATCAAAGAAACAGAAGTAACAGAATCAACAAATGTTGTACTTCCTGTCTCAGACAAAGAACAGAAGGAATCTGAAGAAAAGACAGAGAAACAGCAAATTAAAGAACCTACCAAAGAAAACAAAGGAGATGTTAAAATTCAAAGTCAGTCACAAGAAGAGGTACAACTAAGGAAAGCTGCAAAGGAAAAACTTGTCAAGTACACATGTAAAGAAAATATTGATGTACCTGGACATCAAACTAGAAATGTTCCCAAGAAAGCACAAGAAGAAAAGAGGCATGGTAATTCCAATGTTTGATAATGTTTTGTTGTTTTTGTAAGGCCACCTGAGACAAAGTTTCAAGTGACCTATTGTCGCTTTGTGGCATTTTATCCTGTACATGTGTCGTCAAAAATTTTCATTTTCGACTTCTTAATAACCAAGAGGCCCAAGCCAGGGTCATGATATTGGACAAAGTTTGTTCAAATAAATTATCTTGATGACCTACTTTCAAGGTCACTGGGTTAAATGTGTTTTAATATTTAATTAAATGACTTAAACTCAATAACCAAGAGGTCCAAGGTCATGCTACTAGGTCAGTATCATGCTGGAAAGAGCTAAATGTAAACTTTGACCTGCCTTCAATATCACAGGGGTCAACTATATTGGCGTTTCATTAACTAAGATGCCCATGGGGAGTCATGAAAACTCAGGTGGCCCGAAAGGCCCATGGGCTTCTTGTTTGATTAGTTTCTTAAGAGAACTGAAAATCAGTGGATATAAGAAGTCACTCAGCACTAAAGGATACTTCATCTGAAACAAGCATTTATTAGTTTACATAGCGTTTGTGGGAATGACTTGGTGGCTGTACATGTTTATATTACTTGTTACAGTAAAAATAAATATTGCATATATTAATGGAACCAGGGGATAATAAATAATCAAATCCTGACATAGTAATTAGGGAAGAAGAGTTTTTGGAATCCCTGTTTGAATCAAATTTAACCTCAAATAATTATACCGCCGAAACAAAGTTAGAGGGGGTATACTGGAATCATGTTGTCTGTCTGTTCGTCGATCTGTCTGTAGACAAATTTGTCCGGACAACTCCTCCTAAACCGATGGGTCGATTCCAGTGAAACTTTACACAAATATTAATTATCATGTGTAGATGTGCATGTCACTTTCTTATTCTCAAAATTATGGTTGCTATGGCAACTAGTCATTATAAACAGGTTTTCCAATAAGAACCTTAACTTCAAGTTTGTCCGGACAACTCCTAAACGGAAGGGCCGATTTCAATGAAACTTCACACAAATATAGAGGACCGTGTGTATATGTGCATACCACTTTCTTTTCCTCAAAATGATGGTTGCTATGGCAACTGGTCACTGAATTCTCTTTATTGTGAACAACACATATTTCAGACATTCTGAATTTCAGAAATATTGGCATGCATGGGTTATCTTAGTTAGCCTCTAATTAACAGTTTCAAATCACCATTGACTCGTGCAGATTGCGGAGTCAGCCATTCTGGCGACAGTTTTAGATGATAAATGTAACAAAAGAAAGTTTTTAATATTGATGCATGGTTACTATTTTCAATGCACATACAAATACAGTGCATTGATATAATTTCATACCGTTCTTTTTCAATATTGATAATTTTACCATACAATAATTGTTTCAATATGAAAAGGACATGATTTAAGTCAGTGTCATGTACATTTCCAGAAAGGTCCAGTTTTAATCTTCGACCAAAGAAAGTTGATGATAAGACATTTGTCAACAAAGCTAAGATTCCAGTACAGCCTCGAGTTTCAAAGTCAGCATCAGGTGCCCGCCCAAAGTCTGCCCCCTCCGTCAGACAGTCAGAGCAAGCCAGACCAAGACCACCATTCCTGCCCTATGGATGTGGTGACACAGAGAGGGTGACAGGAACACAGAGAAGCCATAATGTTCTTGCCTCAACAGACGTGAGTCCTTGTTGCAAATGATTAAACCTCCTACCATCGAAATATATATATAGGTCATCAAAAGATTACATAAATAAAATCATATATAACATCTAAATGCTACAAAATATTGTTTAACAGCAGTTTAATACTAATACAATATATTTTACAATTTCAAAATATTTCTATATCATAAAATATTCCATTTAAGGCATTTATTATTCAAAATTCATCATTGAGTGCAATCGAATATGTTACATATACAAAACCACATAGATTTCGCACAAATTCCAAACCAAATGGTCTAAGTATATATGCATGCACAATTGTATGCGCTATAGCTATTTGCATGTTTATTTTAATTTGAAATATTGTCTTTTGAAAAAGTTAAACAGAAAAAAAGGTATATAGCAGGAAAATAGGGATAAACAATATATATTTTAACAATTTTGAGAAAAACATATCATATCACTAATGATTAAAATAGTTTATAACCAGTGTCTGAACCACATGTTAGAGTACTCAGTGCCATTGCTTTCTTTCAGGTGTATCCAGCAGCATTGAAAGCTCACAAAAAACAAGTGGAAGAAGCAGTACGACGCAAAGATGCAAATGTGAAAGCTGCAAAAGAAGCCAAGAAGAGGAAACAGTTATTCAGGGATAAAATGCTGCGTGATGCAGCGTTCTGGAAATCTGAATATGGTTTCAGGTATCCTGCTCATCCAACAACAGAATATGCCAAGAGCTGTGAGAAACCTAAACGTTGCAGAAGTGCATTTGGACTTGTGTGAAGATTTCCCAGGTTTTTTTTCTGTAGATTAGAAAACATTGCTAGAAAAAGGTAGAGAGGGATGTTCTGTATGATAGCAACTGGTTACTGACTGAAGAACACTTACAAAACCTTTTTTTTTCATTTTGATGTTAAGATTGGACAAATTCTTAATTTTGTGTACATTTCAGCAATTCATATTTTAGTGTCATTTTAACAGAGGGTTTACATACAGAGATCTATTTTATATAAAAAAAAATACGTGTAAACATTTTAGGTGAAGAAGTTACATGGACATGTTACATGTTTTGAATATTTATATACATTTGTTTGAATGAATGTATGTATATTTTAGTCAGATCTGTCTGTGATATTATCTGTTTTGTCTTGTTCCATTGAAAATTTGTGTTGCTGTGAAAAACTATGTACAAAAATGTATGTACAAGTATGATTTGTTAGTATGTTCATATGTCTGTAAGTGTTTATGCAAATGAGTGTTTGCCCCAAAAGTTTTACCTCAGTTTCACATATGTACACGTAGGTGCATGTCATGAGGTACATGTGTGAAGGAATGTCTTCAAGGTCTCTATACCCTATAAAGGTCAAGGTCATGACAAGAGGTCAACATTCAAGTCATTTTAAGCTTATGACCCATAGTATTTAACCCCAAATATAGTTATCAATTTCTATGATGTGCATAACAGGAGTCGCATATCTAGATAAATAAGAGATGTTCCAGTGTTGATAATACATGTATGGACATACATTAGGTTATGAGTATGATTGAAGTAAAATACATTTTTCAAGGTATTTTTGACACTAATTGGTGTCTTTATCATAGTATAAAGCTTTTAAGCTATAATACATTTTTTACTCATTTTATTCTGGTTGTCATGGAGATATGCTCTTCAGATTAAAAAGCAAACTATTTGTGTTGTTTCGCTATGAATGGTAGAGTTGCTGGTAAATGTTTTTGTATGTTCTGTGAAGATTGATGACATAGGCTGACATTTTTTCAGTTTTATTAGAGGCTAAGCTGTTAGTTAAATAGTTATAGACAAATACCCAGTAGTTTATGGTACTGTACATGTTATGATAAATATTTATTTTAAGGAGTTAGAAACCACTCATATTTTCTATATACCTGTAAAATTTCAGCATTTTTTTTTTGCAACAAAATACATTACTTGTATCTGTGTACTACAATCCACAGGGACTTACTGTCCATATATAGACAGTATATATGTACAATACTACTTTAATATACATTGATATGCACAGTGGGTTGGGAATTTGTGCCGTAATTAAAATACAGATCATTAGATAGTATGTCATAACACAGTGTATAATGATGATCTGTATTTTAATCAGATTGCGTATATAATATTATCATTTTATATACACAAAGTAATGTAAAATTCTAAATGCTTTAATGTAAATGATCATTTTGCTGTAAAATGTAACTGTCATATGTTTGTCAAGATGAGTGTAGATAAATACTCATAAACAGTTTACCCGAAACTTGATGTTGTAAAGGGATGACCTCATCCTTAGTAAACCAAGTGTTACCATCACATGTTGTAACTGATGGATCAGAGTATTGAGGACAAGATGACCTGTCACGATATATTAAACTGCTACAGGTTTATTTACTGTTGTAAGGTTTAAAATGACAAACATCCAGAACACTTAGCCATATAGAAATGGATATAAAAATATACCAAAAATGAGTATGAAAATGATTTAAAACTCTACTTGCAGTTATGGGTTTAAACTGTTGCCATCTAATATTAGAGATTATTTATTTACTGTTAGATAAAACTGTATAATAATACATGTATGTACTTCACAATGCAGCTATTTTAATGCTATCACTGGGTACAATAAAATCATTATACAATATAATCAGTGTTATTTTTGTTAATGGATTAAAACCTGATGACCGGTTATGGTAGATTGATGAAATGATAGATAACATGAATTTCACCACTTGAGGTAAATGTCAAAAAGAGATCTCGTTAACCTCCACATATCCAACCACGATCACATATATCTGCATAAAAAGTGTAATATCCTATCACAGAAGTCTCTTTAGGTTGGTATAATTGTGATTTCCAGAACTGAATTTTGATTTGGCAATTTGTTTGAAAACTTTTTTCCCATGTCTGGAGAATTTCCGACTAAGTGAGCTTTATTAATTACCATATGACCCGTATTTGTAATCTCTCGGTAAATCTCATGCAGCTTTCTGAGTGCTTTCATCTTGTTATATTTCTTCGTCTTTGTCATCGGACGGGACATTGCTCTTGCTCAGCCTTGCAGTTTCCTTGTTTCTTGTCAACTAGGAACTAATCGAAGACTATACAAGGAAAACCGACACATGAATAATATGTAACATTTATGTTTATTTATAAAAAAAACATGATGTACAATAATTCATACATGGATATATCAATATTTCTGATGAGATTGGACTTCTAACAATTTCACAATGAACATTTAAGCATACATTGTACATATCTCTACAGAAATTCATGACAAGATGGATACAAATAGAATGTCAACAAATTCATAAAATCTAGTGACATTCTCACAAAGAAACAAAAGGAGATTCCAGAACAACCAGCCACAGTACAAATCGTAGGTGTGACATACTGTAGAAAACAAAAACAATAAATACATATAATTGAATCAATTTGGAAGTGAAAACTCATTGAATGACCTATTTAAGGTAGAATGCCCTGAACAATCTGATTATCTATCTGGTACAATTCCTAGAAGATGTAGTTAAGAATGGAATACATACACGGAATCGGTAGGTAGATTCCCAATAAAATGAGGATTTCCAAACCATTCAATTCAGTCATATTGTTACAAATTTCTTTCCTCTTATACTGGTATGTAAACCTGGAACATTTTATCAAGAGAACAGGTGAAATGCATAATTTTGAAAATTGAAACAAAATAAACTTTGAAACTAGAAACTAGACTTACTCTGAAAGTTTCACAATTTTACCTTAACAATTCAAAGACCTATCGCATAAATAAAACAAAGTAATCCATGTCATTTGGATGATATGCTTCAATTATGGTTAGTAACATTATATAAATCTTCTCAAGCATGATGAATCTTTGAACAGATACTAGTACTTGGCAAACTCCGGGTTTTGTATACCAGAATATAAGCGCAGAAGGTACACAATGTACTATCAATTCAATACACTATATACAAGAAAGTATGACAGGTCCGGGTAAAACGATACACAGGATTCTCTAGAGAATCCATATATTATATGATTATATGTGTGATTATATAATCTTCACAATGATAACTCTAGAAGAATTTTGTTTTTAATATTAAATAAATTTAAGCACCTTTCTGCAAAATCATTTTACTATTCAACTGAACTGTATTCATACAGGGCACACAAATTAATATAAAAATCCGGGGAAATTTTACCAACGTAACATAAAATGAACTTATATTTTCAGATGAAAGATATAAATATTTCATACATTGTATTTGAAATGAAGAAACTTTTTGACAACTTATTACAAGTTACATGGGTTTTTTTTAATGTGCAATACCAACACAAGAATGAGTGAAAAATCCAAGAACAAAAATTCTTCAATGCTTAGTCAAAAGAATTTCGTTCCAGATTGGATCAATTTATTATACATTTCACTTAATTGGAATGTATCAGATATGGAGTGGCAAACAAAATGTAACAAAATGATTTCAATTTAAAAAAAAAGAAATGGATACCAAAAATGTTTATTAAGTGAATAAATAGTGGCAGCAAGAAAATTTTTACTTTTATTTTTTACATTTGTAGCTACTTGCAAAAGGAAAATGGTTTTTACTTATAAATGTGTTAAAAACACATTCACATTTCTATTTTTTAAACAGTCCTTTCAAAGTGAAGTTCTCCTTTGGCCTATTGACTAGAATATTTTAGTAAAATAAAAACTAGAGACAAAAGGGAACATTACATTCATGTGAGACACTGAATTAACCTTATGAGGAAGTACTCGCTGAGAAATAACACTATATATCTTAAAATTCATAAAATCAAAGATGACCGCCTACTGGCCATATATAGATACAAGACTTCAAAGGTTAACATTCAGAATGGTCATTGGCAGCCATCTAGAACAGAACAGGAAGAAGCTTCCATTAAAATTATCATATATATAATGAAAGAAGTTTTCCTTTAACGTCAATTGTCAATACTTTAACTAATAATATGACAAAATTCTGCATAGAATGATGATGTTATTGCTCCAGTAAATTGTTTTGAAAGTCTTTATTCTGATTTTATTATATTGATCATTTATTGGTTTAGCTAGTCCATATGTATCCATCTATAAAAGACAACTAAAACAAAATCTAATTATTGTAAACATGAACAATAATAAATATATGTTCTTTTCTTATTTTTACATTCTGTAACAGTTGAAAAGAAATATAATCAAACCCTACATGAGATATACTTTTGTCAAAGAAATCACCTCTTTCTACATACACTAGTACCATACGGTTTCCAATGTTTTTTGGCCTTTTAAAAACATGGTATTGGTTGATTGGCTAATCACAGCCACATATGTAGAACACTAAAGATACTGGTCCTTATACATACCACGATTACATAATGGAAGGTCATGTGCTTGAAGAAGTCCTGACCTGATACCCATCCATTTCACTGAAGTATTGTGATCACATTATAGAGCTTTAAAGCTATTGATGGTATAAGATGATGTAGTGCCAGTGACCAGTCTAGATCTGTGGTCCAGTATTTATCACATAACTACCCTGTTACCAGTTCCATACCATCTATTACCTAGTACTACAACATATTCTTTTCATGGTCAAAAAAATGTTACCTTTTTAATTAAGTTTCATATCGGCATGAGGAAAATTAATGAAAATTAAATGAACTTTTCATGAAGATTTGCAAAACAAAAAAAACAAGACCTAAAGAATAGGGTCTCACTTCAATAAAATTTAAAAGGCTTGAAAAATTTCCTACAACATGCAAGTTCACAGTCTCTAAAACCTATTTTGTATAGAGCACAAGAAAAATCATAGGTCAAACAGAAGGTCAGAAGACAGTATCTACAAGTATTGTAGCTGGGGTCACCTAACAAAACAGTTTTACTACATTTTGGTAATGTTAGTATACTGTACGAATGCACACTCCTTAACTAAGATACAGAATGTAGGTAAATCTAAGGTTTAATGGTAACATCCTTAACTAAGATACAGAATGTAGGTAAATCTAGGGTTTAATGGTATCATCCTTAACTAAGATACAGAATGTAGGTAAATCTAGGGTTTAATGGTAACATCCTTCACTAAGATACAGAATGTAGGTAAATATAGGGTTTAATGGTATCATCCTTAACTAAGATACAGAATGTAGGTAAATCTAAGGTTTAATAGTAACATCCTTAACTAAGATACAGAATGTAGGTAAATCTAGGGTTTAATAGTAACATCCTTAACTAAGATACAGAATGTAGGTAAATCTAGGGTTTAATGGTATCATCCTTAACTAAGATACAGAATGTAGGTAAATCTAAGGTTTAATGGTATCATCCTTAACTAAGATACAGAATGTAGGTAAATCTAGGGTTTAATGGTATCATCCTTAACTAAGATACAGAATGTAGGTAAATCTAAGGTTTAATGGTAACATCCTTAACTAAGATACAGAATGTAGGTAAATCTAGGGTTTAATGGTATCATCATTAACTAAGATACAGAATGTAGGTAAATCTAGGGTTTAATGGTAACATGCTTCACTAAGATACAGAATGTAGGTAAATCTAGGGTTTAATGGTAACAGTCATTAAACTTTAGTTAAGTTACCAGTATACAGTCATCTTTTATTTTATCAATGGCTACCTTAAAATTGCAATATTCACAACAGTTAGAGATTACATGGCCACAGTTCAACAGAAATTATACCTCGAGAGTTTACTTTTAAAAGAGTGCGCATTTCCGACATGAATGCTGATTTTTTTTTCAATTCTTAAATCACACCCAATAAACATACCAGTGTTAATGAAAACAATCCAAGGGAGACAACTAAACAAATATACATACAAAATACAGCAATCAATATTTCAGTGGTACAGTATAAATGAATTCTCATGATTTCATATTAACAAAATGATACCTTAAAAGAACCTTTAAGATAAACATTGAAAACATCAGTGTCGTGAACACAGGGACATGGCATAAATATTTAGGACAATTGTCTGTTAACATAAAGAGCCTAGGCTGTGAATTTGTGCCAAGTTCCTGTGGACTTGAATGTATAGAAAATCATAGAACAAGTACGAGAAACAAACAGGCAGTATACATAACATTAACACAGAAACACTGAATGAATCATAAGACACGTCTGTACAATAGAATAATCATCTATGCATATATGCTTTTATATGAAACAAGATACGAACATTTCTTGCAATGATATGAAACAGGGTCATGGGAACTACTCTTTACTAGATTCTGATACACAGACACTGATGCTGATTAAGTTGTCACGACAAGCTTTATGACAAAGTTTAACTTTAACCTGGTCATAACATCCTATTACGTTCTCCAATCTACCATATCATCCTTTTACCAGATCTGGTCCCTGGAACAGTGGTAAAATTATCTTTCATGAAGCCTTCTATATCAACCCCAAAAGATTTATAAAAGACATGAATTTTACACACCAACGATTTCCTTTGCACTCAGAAAACGTCCTAGAGAAATGTTAAAACTGTAAATTGCTATACAAATATACTAGACTTGATCCGATTACTTATGGTACACTTTTGACAGATGCACTACATGGCACCTCTAATATCACACATATTATGGCCCAACCTAATAAAAACTTATGTTTCTTTGTGCTCCATTTCATAACCGAAGCCTTACTGATGATCAAATAACACTTTATTATATGATATATCTTTGAAAAAGCAGTCACCTTCATTACCAGTACAAGTGAATGGATTGTGAGCACAGCTGTATTTCCAATACACTTTTAAATATATAAATAAGAAAAATGTTCCCAAACCTCATGCTTAGCAATGGGAAAAGCGAAGTACATACAGTATCATGTTACTGACTTATGGGACAGGGATGTACTGGTTCTGATGATTTTTGCTTCCAGTTTATAGATGTAAATACTTTTCAACACTTACCTGCAAGTGATTTGATAAGTGTGTACAATAACGTAGCTATCAAAATAGATGACTACCAGGTTATGAAATGGAGTGAAATTTTGTTCTCACAGTTTACATTAGATTGTATGTATGGCTAATATTTAAACTGGTAAAAGACAACATTAATGGGTCCTACAGTGTGATTACACTCAGTGCATGTTACAATGTATGAAACAGACATGTGCTATGTCTTATCACAACCAAGATATTTACACAAATTTCTTGTATACACAAGTTGATGAATTTTGACAGCCATATTAAATAGGCAATGAAAAATCATCATTATAAGCACTAGAGATATCTATGAATACTACATACACTACACTAAAGAAAATACAATAACCGTACATGTACACTGTACTATTTATATAGCTTACACAGGACTTCATACGTCAAAAAATGACAAAAGTACCTATAGCTAGTTAAGCTTTAGTCGATTATACAATGAACAAGTCATACCAAAGTATAGAGTGTAATCAACAACCAATGTTGCACGGTAATTCTGTTTCAATAATGATTTTCTACACTGGTTTGAGATCGAGGAGATTTGTATACCCTGCAGACAGAAGTCAACATCGGAGGCATTGTTGCATATCCTTGCAAACAATTGTAAAATATCAAGTGTTTTACAATACCTATAAATACTGCTGAAATGTATTCCAATTTATCTAGTATTATTAATTATGGACACAAAAATAAAATACTGCTGAAATGTATTCCAATTTATCTAGTATTATTAATTATGGACACAAAAATAAAATTTTATGTTTAATTTTGGTCAGGCTTCAGTATCAAGTGGAATCTCTTTTTGTCATCGTGCAGGTGTGTGTAAATTTATACAAGTATGTGATGACATTGGTTTAAATGTAAAATATGCAATATCTTAATTTCAAATTCTGGTATTCAGATCTGTAAGTTATTTGATAGCTCCTCGCCAATGTATATACATGTAAAACAGAAATAAATCTTATTCTAGGTGTTAGGTGTAACATGTTTTACTGCGGCTTTTCTAGTGGAAATGAACATATGCCAAATAATTTGGAGCCTGATAGCTCCTGCGGTGGGACTAAAAAAGTATGACCTTATAAATTTTTGAATGCATAGAAATGAAAATTGAAATTTGGCAATATGTTCACTCATATGCAGATATAATATCAGATTTCTTCAGGTAGAATATGAATTGCAAATCAAAGTAATCTTGAAAGAAGATTTCAAAATTACAGTAAATCTAAAACGGTTTGTTTTAGGATACTGATTATGTAATGTTGATTTAGGACACTGTTGATGTAATGTTGATGTAATGTTGATTTAGGACACTGTTGATGTAATGTTGATTTAGGGCACTGTTTATTACGTAATGTATGGTATATGTTTCCCAAAGTTAGAATGCCACATGTATACAAAGAAAAAACGATCATAAAGATAATCAGGATAAAACTCTTGAGCCATTCATTGTTTATTCTAAAAAGTGCTGAATATTACTGTATTACACAGGTATTCAACTAGATTGGGTCTTAAATGGGGATGAGAATCAATTGCTTTTAACGATAATAAAATCATTTTTACATTTTTGCTAAAACATTTTCCTTTAAACAATTACATGTGTGTACAAGTATATATCAATACTACACATCTTAACCAGTATCAACTTTTAGTTGACTTTATCCTCTAAATAGAGACAAATAACTTTAATTATTGTCTGGTATCAAGTTATCAAAATTCAATTTCAATGTTTTGAATTTTATTTATTGTAAATGCATAATTGTATTAGTTGCTATTATATTGTTATCAATTAGCTAGGCTTTTCTCCTGGTAATTACTGATAATATGATGTAGCTAGAGCAAAAGCTTAGAATAAATTCAAGACCTCCTTCATGTACTATTAACATGCCATGCATAAATTAGAAGAGTATTTGACGGTATAGCCATGAAAATCTCCCCTTACCTTTTTAAGTTGAAAGTCCAAGCAAATTGTTATCCTACATTATTTCATCTAATTATCATACAACAATATTTCTGTATCTGTCTGCATTTTGATTCAAAGCAGTTTGTGTGAAGTTTTTTTTTTATCTTTGTGTATCTGTTAATGATTACATAATTAATCTATGTAAGCCAGAACAAGGTATAGGAAAGTTAAGACGGTTCACATTTCCTTTCTGAAATCTGTTAAGTGTTAAACCCAGTAATACTCATCAATCACTATCAATTTTATGACTTCAAAAGGAAACATTCTGCACCAAATACATCTGGGTTGGTACAATATCAACAGATGGATACACTATAGTAAACTGCATCACAAATCAAACATCCATATATCTAGTTCTCATAAAATAAAAATTTACTCATAACAAAAACAAACACCAAATTTGTACTCCCAAAGGTTGTCTTGATGTACTCTCAAAATCAAATATGGTTCCAGATCCTTGATCATATACCACTAACAAAGAGAAGTAATAACAAAGCATGTACATTACATGGTAATGACTTCAATCCCTCTGTCTTTTGAAAGAACCTCTGGAACATTTTCACCGTGTGATACTGTAACACTATGCGTATCTTATAGTATACGTATGGAAATAGCATGACAGCAGAAACATGTCCCTTTGAAAGAGAACTTTATAATATAAAATAACTTAAAGACTAACAACTTTCACATGTATATATGTACGGTAAAGAATGAATCTATAACTCATATTTAGTTTTTTGCAAGTGTGCAGCACTACATCAAATGTGATTTTACACTGCATAAATATACCAGATATAGCACTCTCAATACAACTTATCTCAAACATTGCACTTAGCTTACAGAGGGCAGGTTCACAGCCGTGAAGCGTACTCTACATTCACAAGAAGTACATAGCCCTAGACATTGTACAGGGATGACGCTACACTGCAGTGTAAATGCATGGCATGAATTTCAGGAGGTGCATTACCAAGCATCTTACATTCAGACTAAATGGTTACCAACAAAAGCTGAGTGCTCTCCATCAGTCTTGCCCATGCTGAGTGGTATCCCTTTAATGGAGTAACATCTCTTGTCTTGGGTTGCCTGCCTTGTATGTTATTGATACACCATGAAACACGATGAATGTTTTGTAGTTATAGCATTTAATCAGCAACCACAGTCCGGCTTCTTTTGTTGTAGCTGTTCCTTCTGTAAACGGCGTAGTGAGGTGTCACCATACTGAATACCTGATCCCATTCTCTCAGGATCAAGTTCACCTGTAATAACGACAAAAATCAACATAGTAAATTAAATCGTTATACATCAGTGGACTCCATTTTTTTTCAGGGTCCACCATGAGAAGTGATTAATTCAAACAACACCATATCATTAGCTATTTTCTCAGAAACCATCATGCACAGAATTTATCTAAATGTACATTCCTTCAAGTCCCCTCCAATACCCACCTAAGCTCTTAATCTAAACATGCCTCTAAAGCTTAGATGACCTATAAAACAACCTTTAGTAGATTAGAACATTGAAAAAATCCAGAAGTTTATAGTACCTGTTCATTTACTGTCAAGTAAATATTAACATTGATTCAATGACAAGATTTAGATTATATAATGTACAAAACTTACCAGATTCAATTTTAGTTAATATAGACCTAGCACATTTCAAAAATGTCTCTTCGATATTTTCTCCAGTCAGGGCACTTGTTTCAAGGAACATGAGATCTAAAATATAAATAATCAGCATTTCAAAACTGTTTATATCATTAAAACATTGCTGCAGTAAGTCACAGAGCACAAACTTGTGGTCATTCCTGTTGATGAAATATCAAATACAGAGGAATCCACTTATTCCTATATCAGCAACAACCTGCTTATTAATCTGGTCCCAATTTTTTCTTCTTTGTTTTGATTTTCAAGTCTGTTTATTTGAATATGAAAATTTTAAAGATACAAATGTATACTGTATAAATATTTTTGGGGTACTTTGGGCGAAATGTACTGATCTGTTTGATTGTTTCTATGAAATTTGCATTCACTTTAAAACCACCTACAATATATAATCAATAATACAGCATATACATATACATGTATATAACTGTCAACACAAGTCCCTACATTCGTTTCTGTTTTTTTGTTTTTACATGTTATTATCATACAATTTTTGTTCTACTTGCAATGGACAAAAGCCACAAGTACATGTACATATGATGAATTATAAGTTCAGAAATTACAATATATTGAATATTTATATTTGCTATTATAATACCATTTTCCTGAGCAAATCTGCTGGCTTCTAGAAACGTTACTTCACGTTCAGCTTCCAAATCTTTCTTATTCCCCACCAAGATTATCACAATATTTGGACTTGCTAAAGTTCTTGCATCTGTTAACCAGTTTGTCAAGGCATTGTATGTTTCACGGCTACAAGTAAAGAATCAAGTAGAGTAAGTAACACTTCAATACAATGAAAACAATCTACTTAATTGTCAATCTATGGAAGGAGCTTAAAGCTCATAGATGATTGAAGTGTATGTATATCTGACAGCAGATTAAGGTTGATACTGTACATGTTATACTAATATTTGATATTCATTTTAAAATATCAAACATATCCTTAAATATCATCTGTAGGCTGGCAATGTCTAGTTACAGTATCATTATTGTAATATTTTATGTTGATAACAAAAATAAACATTATTTTGAACAAAAGTGTTTAATACTTCCATAAACACACAGTATCCCTGATAGATCAACATCAAACATAACATAAATATGTAACTATGTTGAAGATAGAACAATTCACTGTATACTTACATCAAACATAACATAACTATGTTACTATGTTGAAGATAGAACAATTGAGTGTATACCTACAGTTTGAATTTCATATTATATAAAAAGACAGACCTGCTAAATGTTTAAGTTCACCCTGAACACTTTACCAACCTTGTAATATCATAGACAAGAAGGGCACCTGCTGCTCCTCTGTAATAACTGCGGGTCACAGATCTGAAACATTACATTGCATGATGTCAATGGAGGGTATTATATGAGGTTACTTTCAACAGCATCCTCGAGCATATCTCTTATCAGAAACACTCTACACATTCATGAAACATCTTGATGAGTTATTAAACCTGTTGTAATAGATACATAATGGGTACGAGTGATGTATCGGATATATCACACGAGTGCGTAGCACGAGTGTGATATATGCGATACGTCACGAGTACCCATTTTGTATCTGTTTTATCCAATGACAGCCGAGGTTTTGTCACCCACGTGCCTAGGGGTGGAGCTATAAAATTGATCAGAACCTGTCACTGTGATATGTTTCCCGCCAATTTCTGACACGTTTTGTTTTCTGTCACAGTAGCCCATTCATTTCTAGTGAGACTGTCAACCATGACGGATCAGGTACTGATCACTGATGTCGATGTGTTCACTGACCTCGACGATATACATGTAACATTATCACAGGCCGTAGATAAGTATGAGTATGAACTTGAAGATAGTGACACGGTAGCTACTGACATTGGAATAGTTGATACCAAGGAATTAACTCAGCCAATTGTTGTAAATGAACTGAATGGTAATGTGAAAAACATGTGAAAGGCTGCAGGATTCGAGGGAAATTACATAAACCATTCCGGAAAGAGGACCTGCGCTACTACCCTTTACCAAGCAGGTAAGTCTAAAATCATATCGTTTGAACAAATTGTAAAATGAAATATTTTTCGTAAATTTCGACGTTCACAATGTCACAAAATCCTTTCAAAATCCGTGAAATTGTTTAAAGAAATCAATGAATCGGTTAATCGGTATTTTTATCCCCTCGTCTTGTTATCATTTTCATCACTATTTTGTTTATGATAGGATTTTTGTGCAACGAAAATATATTGTTACATTTAGCGTAATCTGTATAACCATTTTTTTTTTAAATAACTGAAATTTTATATGTAATCATGTAATGTATGCTTTTTTTTACTGACCTGTTAAAATAGATTTTACTTAATAAAATATGAACAGGGTTTTATATTCTGTTTGGTCAGGTTTTGATGAACAACTCATTATGGACAGAACGGTACATCGCAGCAGGACTGTACGTGCATACAAGGTGAAGAAAGAAGACAGAAAATTTCTAAACGGCACTCGTATTTCATTAAATTTTGTTTGAAATGCATTTCCTGTCTTTGTTCATTTGTCACGCCTACATTTGAAATTGGCCCCGCCTCAAGACTGAGGCATGGACCAATCAGAAATGCCATGTGATATTTCAGATATCACATATGTGATATTTGAAATATCACATAGTATGCAATATATCGCCAACAAAAGATCAAAGAAAAACCGAGGCGTCATTGGATAAGTTTCATTATACACTGTATCCATCTAAGACTGGTATATATATTGTTAACAATGATGTTAAACATTGTAATCATCAATGAAACTTTATACATCAACACAGCATTTGTTGTACTATGTTCCTACCCAATAGTACTATTCTTACTACAGTTAATGATACATGCAAAATGATCATTTTTGACTACCAACTGGTCATATCATTGCAGTACTAGTCATTAACTTACTTTTGTCAACCATTACCAATATTCATTCTGCATAAATACAGAGGTCGTAAAAATTTATAAAAAATGGTCTATCATTTTTATTTAAGCACCTATAAAGGCAATATGAATAGTACCAACCTGAACCTTTCCTGGCCTGCAGTGTCCCAGATCTGAAGCTTTACAGACTTTCCTCCAACATTAACAACCTTACTCCCAAACTCCACACCTATGGTATGGTTGGAATCTTGCTTAACTGTTGGAAGAAAAAATAAAAACACAATCAATAAGCAAATCAAAATGCCAATATTCCACGGCCCTTTTTAAAACTAGTCACTTGATTTATATATCAATCCCTTAAACAAAAGCGCTAGCTAGGATCTTAAAACTTGATCATTTAACAATAAAGTTATGAAAGAAATTCATTATTCAATCAATGTTACTCCCATGTTATATATGTATAAGCTATACATATATATAGATGTAGAATATAAGAAAATCATATTTGCTTATTAACAAAACGAGAAAATTGTGTGATTAATTATTCAACTCACATTTGTTTTCTATAAACTGATGTAGAATGCATGACTTTCCAGCTCCAGCACTGCCTATTACCAGGAATTTAAAGAGAAAATCTGAAAAAAATAAAGCCACATATACATGTACACGTATTTACAATTTTTAGTATACTTCAGGGGACAAATTTGTCATTAGTAAATATCCTGAAGAGGCCCACTGTTTCAATGTTTCCAAATAAAGAAAGCTTTTCCTGATCTTGTTGCTATTGACTCCTATACTTATATTACCTTTGTATGTATTACGGTCCAGAAACTTGTTTCTTTTTATCTTCAACATCAAACACAGAAACAATTAAAGGGTGATGAGGGCAGAGAAAACAAAATATGTTATCATGTTGACAAATCAGTATGATTCATTACTAGCTACATGTATGTGGATTGTACACATTTTGATATATAGAAAAATTAGCACTTATTCAATGTATATATTATCATATATATAGTATTTGCTTGGTCACATCAGCTTAATTATTTTACATGCTGTCCAGTGAGATAAAACCTAGCAAAAGGTGGATCCAAGTAGCAAACGGCAATAAATCAGTAACTATTGTTGCTGTGACTAGGATATCTACAGGCTGCTTGAATATATTATTTTGAAAAATGTTTATAATTTATATATCTTGAAGATAAATACATATTCCATTATTTATTACAAATTATTGGCAAAATTAATTGATGCAGGCTTTAAGCCTCTATATCCCTATCAACAATATACATATATATACAATGAGTAAAATTACATCATCCGTTTATGTAACCGTTATGATTATACATCAAAACAAGAATTTGTCCATTGTTCATCAAACAATACTTCGAAATTGTAAACAGTATCTGCATCAATGATATGTTGTGGTAAATTATTCCATGTATATACTATTGGGACTAATTATATAAAGAAACTTCTGCTTATGTCCAGATTACAATGCTTTTTTAAAATCTTTTTTGAGTGAGCCCTCATTCAATTGAAAATGTCCACTTAAAAAAATCTTCTGTTACAATGTACTCTATAATCATAAATGTGTTTCACTTTAAAATGGTTACAATGTCCCGGCCCTCTGGATCTGCAATGTTGTGGTGTTATAATATTGATGAGGAATTAGTTTTACGTATAATAGGTGTGTGACCTGTGATATGTTGGATTATCTTTAGGCCTACTTTCAGTGCCAGTATCATCTAACATCTAAATAGAAAGCTTGTGGAATTGAAGGAGTATTTGACACCAATATAATTCATTATAAAATCAATCCTTATAAATCAATGGGATTGATTGAATTCACAAGCAGTCGTAGTAGTGTAACAGAATAACATTGTCTGTACCGCCACTGTACGTCTCGCCATAGCCCGAGTTTCCTCTGGCCCTGACACCATGTCTGGTCACTCTGGTGTAGGGCCAAAGCGCACTACTATATGAAAACGTGGACTTTTCTGACACCTAGAAAGGACTTAATGGATTTTTCTGGGGTAAATAAATATCTCATGTATCCATATATGTAAGGTACTAGGTAGGTGTTATGTTACGCCCGATTTTTTGCATTTGCACCAAATTCTTAGCGACACAAAACGTTGTCGGAAAATTCCACGTTTTCACATAGTAATGCGCTCTGGCCCTACACCAGACATGGTGTCAGGGCCAGAGGAAACTCGGGCTACTGTGATGCGATTCCTGATCATGTCAAAATCAGCTGATCGTAAAAAAAATATTGCATCGATCAGCTGCAAAAGATTCGTTGAATAAATAGCACTCTTTATACATATCTATTTTCAGTCTTTATATATTTATAATCACACGAAGACACCATCAATCAACAATATTGATATAAGCACGACAAAAAACAACAGGACTCTCTAAAGGACTTCCGTGTCCGTCTGAAATATATGACGACTGGGGGAGGGACAACAGCAGACGGCCTCATTTGATAGGCAAATAAACAAAGATCTTTGAGTATGTGATGTGCTTTGGCAGCGCTGGTAAATATATGGTCGGATAACATGAGAAAAAGTTATGACATGCAACATTACCGTATGTTTCTGACATATTGTCAACGTAAATGCCAGTATGTATCGTCCTGGCTAACTTCGCAAAAGATGGCAATCGAAGTCTCGCTCACTTCTCGCCGTCACCTAAACAGCGATATGGTCGAAGGTAAGAATTATCCGGATTTGTTTTTATGGTGACAAAATCAATCAAATTGCATTTAAAATATACTTTATTCTTTTCACAACAATATCTTTCAAATAAATTATTCAGGGAACCGGTTTATTTCATTTACTAGTGAAAAGTAGTCCATGGAAGTATATCTCCATAAGTGCTTATCTTATATGCACACTCCTTTATTTTAGTTTCTCGTGATAATACAGTACAGTATAGATAAGAGAGATTAAAGAAAATAGACAGATAGAAAATAAAGAAAAAGGTAACCGACAAAGTTGACAAAATTGTAGATTTTTTCTATTTTTTTTTTTTTTTATTTTAGAAAGAAATATACAATCACCATGCCCACAGGTACACCCTGTCTGTACTTGAAGTTCTGGAATTCACGTTGAAGGAAATGTAAGAAACATTTGTAAAAATGGTCATATCAAACTTAAATTTCTTAAATGGAACATTCCAGAAAAGTAGACAAAATTATTATGGTCGTGTAAGGGAGATTTATAGCTGCATTTTAATAATAAAAAGGTTATATATTGCGTTAACTCTCCTTTTATTCACCAATTTTAAAAATACATATTTTGAGTTCAAAAATATAAAATTGTACCAGGTCATGACCGCAACGAAAACAAATAACAACTCCAAAATTACCCCCAATATATTTGTTAATTAGATCTAATTCTTAAGCACAGGTGTCATTTTATGTATACGCTCTCGGTGATGTGGCATCTGTAACGAAGCTACAGATATTAACGTATTAATGACATTAACATATACAGATGATACATGCAATATTTTTTTATATCAGAAAACTACACTGTACTTCTGGCCATTTGTCAAAAACACTGCATTTACTTCAATACACATGGCAGTCCCGAAAATTCATTTTGTACTTACTGTATGTTTCGAAAAAAAATTAAACGGCTTTACTGAAATTTTTTTTTTTTATTTAAACATATTTTATTTGCTTCAAAAGCATAAAGAACCTGGCACAAGTTACTACAACATTACTAAGGCCTTCTCCACAAATAGCATAATGTGATCACAATGAATACAGTTTTTTTTCAAATAATTCAAAAAGATGTATATCATATTATATTACCGAAACCTTTGGCCTGATTTTAAATAATTATGCACACGTCTAAAAATGTTTATGTATACATCTACTGGCAGATATTCATTTCCTTTTAGCAGTAAGTGAAATCATTGACAAACCCCAGATTGAAATTGTCTAAATTAGAGGGTACGTCTTTGTATAATATAATGAGGACATGTAAAAGAAATGATAGGCATTCTCACAGGGGTTTCCACATCAACACTCAAAAGTTTCAATTAGATTTACTCTGAAAAGATCATAGTTTAAAGAACTTCTTTTGTACAAAAGTACTTCAACTTAGTATGCAAAATATTGAAAATATAGTATTGAAAGTGAAAAACGTGGTATCACATCAAACGTAGTCAACAAGCTTAGTGTAAATGCTGACGTAAAAATCTGGGGTAATATATTCAATTATTACATACCGTAATCA
The DNA here is from genome assembly GCF_902652985.1 of Pecten maximus. Lineage (NCBI taxonomy): Eukaryota > Metazoa > Mollusca > Bivalvia > Pectinida > Pectinidae > Pecten > Pecten maximus. Next base: position 47,033,395 of record NC_047017.1, read on the forward strand.
GTCTCTGTGACTATTACATAACTCAGTCTAGATGACACATTTTTATTATCGACAATGGTTGAGTTGGTGAAGTGTCTTTTTCGCCATGTTGTACGTTTCGGTAAACACTAGGATAGACTAAAGATTAAGTATTTTTGAAATTATCAAGGCCAAGATGATTATATTAGATAGAAGGTTGAGTTTGATTGGATGTCTGGTTGACTTTGTTTAGTTAGTGGCATGTTACGATAGAAAAAAGGTCCCGCTTTTGACCGACTTGGTTTTTTGTTTTCATACCAGGCCGAACGCACCGAGAGCTTATCTAAATAGCACAACAAACTTTATAAAAACCTCTAAAGATTCTATATCTATGTCGATAGGCTATATCCTGTAGAACTCGAAGTCAAAAGAACACCCCAGACTCGTCAACACTTACCTCAGTCTTAACTCACAAAATCACCAGCAGGGACAGCCTACAACGTATGATAAGCACGATGATTCAAATTTGCCAATTGTTTATTTTCTATTCCTAGGTACATAGTAGCATCCATGTTTCCCCAGTCTACAATGTTCAAGGACTTATTCCCAATTATTACGATTTCCATGATAGATGTTGACTACTGAAGGAAAACTAACAAACAAAGGGTTTTGAGTGATGTAGATTAATAAATAATGGTCGACATTGTGACCTTTTTTTGGAAACATTCCATTTCCTTGTGCGATATGAAGTCGGACGTGGTCGATGTTTATTGATATGCCTATGGATTGTCACCACCCTATACGAAATACAAAACCATGACATTCAAATACACTTACATGTACACAAGTTTTATATCAATATCATAATGCAAAAACATTTTCAAAGTAAACAGATTGGGATACATCTTTATTATTTAGAAATATCCTGAATTACACAATAGGCATGTTTAAGCTTGTATCGGTTATGAAATAAAACACGTTCCCGATAGTAGGAAATGACCGATATACTAGGACTACTTGTGGACGCGAAAGGATGAAATTGGTCATTCAATCAGATCGAGAAAAAGAAAAAGAAACCTTGCTAACGAAAGTGGATGATTCAGCGTTCATTTTTATCACAGGTAACGTATGATTAAAATAATAATTTTACCATGCAGGTAGCGTTAATGTAAGAGTTATTTCCCCTTACCCACTCTTTTTGACGAGCGTCAAAATAAGACCGCTCTAAGATATATCTCCAGATTCTACTTACAAGGACGACAGCTCATCGGGAGATACGTGTCTGTTGTCGAACCAATACACAAAAATAATAATTACCCAGTAACACATGTGTATATGTTTAACAAAGTACGGCAGCGATTGTGAATACCAATATAGAGATCTATTAAAATTGAGATTGGATCCGAAGACGAAAATAGTATTTCAAGGGAAACCGTTGCTTTAATATTCCTGTCCTTATAGTAATTCTCCATTTTTTTCACCCCTTCGCTGTCTACGTTTGGTATGAGACCCGAAGTTAAGTTAAAATATCTGCTAACGGCTTCAAATGCAAACGAACGTTGTCTGTACAGTCATGAGACGGGGCTGCGTTTGCACAAATGTATACAAGTCAAAGTATGTAGAGATGGCTTGCTCATATGCATGAAAATCGTATGGTTTTACGATTAGGGTCCCCCCTTACAATTAATTTTAAAAAAATGCATGGAAAACTTAAGCTTGTATCAATATCAGGATACTTCGTGAGGAGTACAGAAGTACAATTTCATGAACTCATCAGTGAAATTATAAAAAAGTAAACAAACTTGACTAAATTGTCTCTTCAAGGCGGAGTACGGCCATGTTCGCTAGCCTACGGTTACTATATATGTAATATCGGGAGTGTAACGTAATCAGAAGCCTTGGCTAGCGAAGATGTGGTCACAGGAGCTGAACTGGAACCTTTTCCCCGCTTCTTTTAACGTTTGCTGTCTAGACTAGAGAAACGAATTTTGATAACCTAATGTAGATTTACAGCACATTCAAGCCATATTTGCCCGTGAACTTTGCGAATATTCATCCAATCATGTCGAATCTGAACTAATTTGTCGATCTTTCGTAAAACACAAGGCTAAGGCCATAATACGGAAAATTTCATCGTGAGAATGATTGAATTTCTGGCCCATTTTCATTAGTTTGGTAGTAGCACCTACAAACTGTGTCCCTCCCTTGGCCCAGATTCGTCTAAAACTATATTGATAAAATAATCTTTTGATACATTGTATCATTTTTTTTTCAGTCTTGTATACATATGTTTTCTTAAGATAACAAAAAAACAAAAACTTAATCGACTCTGCTGATTTGATATTCCTCTAGAGAACATCGCAGACTCTGCCGCATTAGTCTGGATCTTACCTTACACAACCTCACCACCAGGGATATCTTTCCAAGATGCATACTGATTAATATTAATGATATATGTTTATTCGGATATATCTATTGTGTATCTTACATAAACCTCCATGCTTCACCATTATACATGTTTTACATCTTGCAGTTTATTCAATATTCGAGTGCTTCTTGTCGACGTCAAGGTCTCATCGCGGGAAATATTCGATTTCTATGCGGTAGAAGATATGATGATTCTCGTTAATGTGTCTGGTGGTGCTTCGTTACTACCTTGGATCTATTTTTTTCAGGACAAATATCTACTGGTCCTCCTTGTAGCATATACACGTAAATTAACGTATATATTTTTATCTCCTTATCTAGAGAAGTCCTACGTAATAACGAAAACGTAATTCTACCTCAAACTACAAACAAAAAAATGAAATAGATTTCCATGGAGACAATTAAAATAGTTTAAGAAGAATAAGACCCGGTGATAGAGTAAGGGTCTTTTACTTCATAGACGACACCCACCATACAAATCTAGGTCACGACGACATCTACCATATAAATCTAGGTCACGACGACAACCGCCATATAAATCTAGGTCACGACGACGTCCGTCATACAAATCTAGGTCAAATCGAAAAACACCTGTCATGCAATTTAGGTCAAATAGACGACACCCGCCATACAAATCTAGGTCAAATAGACGACACCTGTCATACAAATCTAGGTCAAATAGACGACACCCACCGTACAAATCTAGCTCAAATCAGCGACACCCGCCATTCAAATCTAGGTCAAATAGACGACACCTGTCATAGAAATCTAGGTCAAATAGACGACACCCACCATACAAATCTAGATCAAATAGACGACACCCGTCATACAATCTAGGTCAAATAGACGACACCCGCCATACAAATCTAGGTCAAATAGACGACGCCCGCCATACAAATCTAGGTCAAAAAAGACGACACCCGCCATACAAATCAAGGTCAAACAGACGAAACCTGAGCCTCATCAACCTGCATCTATATACATAATTGTTTTTCAGTCGTTAATTGACATCTGTCGAGTAAATCGTGATAATGTGAAAAGTACTTGGATGTCGAATCAACTGGGTCATGTAAACACCATATTACTACCTAGAAATGGAAAATTAATAATTGGTATTAAATTGAAATCATCACGCTTATCGTACAGCCTAAGGGTGAAGGTAAGCTGCTGATGTTGCAGTGTCCTTTATTCAAGTTCTATAGGCATATTCGAAGCGGAGCGGAAGTCATTATCTAAAGAGCGTATCCTCGTAACCATATACATATGTATACGAGGATCTTTATAGATTTTACACCAGAAATAACCAGATACAAAAGGGAAAAGAGTAATGAAATTTTAAAGCTCATCTGATCTCCCCTCGGTACGTCTATTATCATTCCTAACGTTAATACCTTATCATTGTATTTTATCATTATTAGCATATATTCTATGGCAAGTTTATAATTCATACATTACTGGGTGTATAAATCTTACGTATAATTCTATACATTTAATGCATATCTTACGATATCAGATTTCTATAAGAAATGCTCACTATGAACATCATATTCAGATAGTTTTGGGTTGTGGTTGAGAGAAGGGTTTTCTGTATAATCTCACCTCTCCGGTAGGTTTTGGGTTGTGGTTGAGAGGAGGGTTTTCGGTATAATCTCACCTCACCGGCAGTTTTGGGTTGTGGTTGAGAGAAGGGTTTTCTGTATAATCCTACCTCTCCGGTAGTTTTGGGTTGTGGTTGAGAGAAGGGTTTTCTGTATAATCTCACCTCTCCGGTAGTTTTGGGTTGTGGTTGAGAGGAGAGTTTTCTGTATAATCTCACCTCTCCGGTAGTTTTGGGTTGTGGTTGAGAGGAGAGTCTTCTGTTTCTGTATATAATCCCACCTCTCCTACAGGTTTTAGGTTGTGGTTGAGAGGACTGTCTTCTGTGTGCGTATAATCCTACCTCCCCAGAAGGTTTTATGTCGAGTTGTTTAATAGTATTGGTCTTCTCTGATATCTGATTAAGATACACTGAATGAACTGAAACTGTTCCGTTGTCTCATTGCTACCTTTGAACACGCTACCCTTTCCGGAACTCATGGTCTTATTCCCTGGTACTTTATCCTGGGATTTTTGTGCAGATCTAATATCTAATATCTCCTTAGATACCCATTGTTGTTTTTCACACTCCTATGTACACGCAACCTCTAGTCTCATATGCGGCTATTTTTATTATACGCCTTTAGGAGCATCTAAACCCAGCAAATCCAGTCAAAACAGACACATTTTAAAAGCCTATACATTCCTACTACGGTGGAATTTAACTAAAGCAACTTGGTGAACGTTAAGTATGTATTATTGCAAACCGTGGAACTTGCTGTTGATATGTAATTTGTTAAGCTGTTTGTTTTCAACAAAATATGCGAAAAATACATGTTTCATAGAGACATAATTAGCTCATGTGTATCGCATATATTGCACAATGTAGCCATGGCGTTTTGCTCTAAAGAGTCTTAAGAACAAAATAGTAACATTGGTTTGACCAGATTCACTTTATAATGTGTATAATCACTGAATTTCTTTTACCTTGAAATGCAAATGGCGGTTGTGAATAACATCATACAACTATGGCATATAAGGAGGTATTTTAAACATCAAAAGTGCTCTTATTAGACACCATAAAGTACTCTAGACAACACGACTGCTTTTAGAAGAAAATAAATCACTCACCAGTTTAATTTGTCTTAAAAAGGCCCTTCTTACTATGTTAAGATTTAAAAGTATGATATAGGAGCATTTACTTGATTAAAATGCCTACCTTTATGTAATACTTTTGTATAATACTATTTACAGCCGCCGTTTGCATTTCAAGGTCATGACAAAATAAGTATTTATACGTATATGAAGTGAAATCCGGTCAAAAAATGCTCTAACCATGTGCTTTAGATACTTGTGAGCATAACAGCTTGGCTATTTTTCAGGTTTTGCTAGCTACTTGTGTTACTTGGAATTAGTCCATGATACATCTAACCACGAAGTAACTCCATAGAAGAAACTGTTAGCATCTACAGACAATTAATGTATTGGTGATTTTAAGAAACTACATGTCCAATAAAACATTATGGTATATTTCATGACTATTTTTGGGCACATTTGTAGATATTTATTTAAGCATTGATGTCATTTTTTTTTAGTTTCATCGGGGTATGAAACAAATTTTGTTTGCAAACTGTATGAATCCGCGTAGCGGATTCTTACAGAAGTTTGCAAACAAAATTTGTTTCATACCCCGATGAAACTAAAAACAAATAACATCAACGCTTATAATTAATGTTTGAAAATGATTTTCTAATTTAAAACATGTTTTATGTACAATTTTACTGGTTTTAAATGGGATTCTTTTTCTCAAATCAATACGCAACGTCAATTGTCGTATTGCGACGTCACATTTTTCGCGCCATTCTCGGAATTTCTTTCATAGAAGAATGAAAAGAATTTTTCGACCAATCACATTTGAGTATTTACCATGAAAACAAAGAAAAATTAATTATTCGTGTTTGAAATTCAACATTATTCTGCTATATTGATGGCCCTAAATATTGTTCCTCGCCAAGTGATGGTTGCTTAGAATTGCAACCAACTTAGTATCTGCCCTCATATAAAATCATCTGTGGTGTTTTTAGTCTCCTAGTACAACACGGTACAAAATGTAAATCTTGACAACCTGTATTGTGTGCCTGACAATGAACATGCGCCGTAGTCCAAGTCCGTTAAACGTTTAGGTCATTACTCGCAATCCCTATTGTGTCAAGCGTCATTACCTTTCACGGAACAAAAATTAAGAAAAAATACCACGTAAAACTACGTTATATTATTTTTTTCAAGTTATTTTTTTCCATCCTTGAAAATAAATCTCTTTATCATATTTATTCGTAAAAGAATCTGATTAAGCAGTACTCCAGATAGTTGATAGTATACTTAAATTCAGCAAAGGCATACGATATAGAAAAAAACCGTTTCAAAACGTTGGTTTTAGTGGTAAGACATCAAGTCGTATCAAGAATGATGATTTTGTTTTAGCTACAAAATAAAAACAAACATAATTACGATATATGTATCAACATGTCTCGGTTTTAATTATGATGCGTCAAGATACTTAGTTCAATTTAACACGTATGGGTGTAACAACATCAATAACTTTTAGATTGTATATTTAAAGTTTTTCTTTGGATGTATATACGGTACAATCTGGCTTTAAAACATTAAACAAGCTTGTTAATTGAGGGTGTGGAATCCTATCTTAATTTAAACCCGATGCCAAAGTAATGGTTTTGGATTAAAAGTGCTAGTTAACATTATGATAAATGATCATTTCAACGCCATTATTGAGCGACTTTAGTGTGAAGATGTCGAAGTAATTACTACCTATCACAAATGTATCCGTATCACGTGGTATACTGGTACTGAAATATATATGTCGGGTTCATGGTACACATTGACCCTCTCTATTCAGATTATGGTCAGTACAGTAGCAGTATCTGCAGTGAATTTCCTTTATACATCAGTTTAAATTACAGATTTACTCTGCTTTAAAACCATATGAAGAGTGTGTTCAATAATTCATGTGTTATTTTTTCATATTACTGGGGTATGAATTATTTATTGCGACTGTTAACAAACCAGAAGCAGTTATGACAGCCCCGAATACTTTTATCCTGCAGTTTTATCAATGGCGAATAAGACCTGGGATATGTATTTTGTAGTATTCCTATATAGACGCTTGAGATGTTATATAACCAGTATATAGATTAAGTCTGTAGGGAAAATCACAGAGGAAATTACTAGTAGTGTATTATATTACACATTATGATTTATAACACTTCATAAATCCAGTGAAACGTTATCATTTATATTCAACTTGTAGCAAACGCCATATGCTAAGTAAAGAAACGAAAACCTGTCTGCCTAGTTTAATTATTGTCAATTTTGTCGTATTCTTTTTACCCTTGTGCTTGTTCTGTTTACGGTTTCTTCACAATATCACTATAGGCAAGCCCTATATCGTTCAAAATATTGTTAAGAGAGTTTCCGCCATTTTTTATAGGTTAGGTTTATATTGTTTAAATTCACTTCATAAGAAAAATTGTTACATTTGCAAGATGGCGTACACGCGTACTGTTCAAACTTTCTATATGGCAAACACTTAAAGGCGGTACAGTACTGATGTTCCCACTTCCGTCACACGGTGTGATACATGGACGAGTGCTATTTAGTATAGAGGGGAGGAGCACTTTGTTATATATTTGAATATATCCATACCTAAACATCACCATACGCATAAGACCTTCTATTCATCTTACCGTTTTCCTGCATAGGTAGTTTCATTATCTTATCATCACAACAGGTGAATGGTTCAGAATTAATAATAGGTGTAAGATACCCGCACCATTTATTTCAAATATTTTTTTTCTTTAGAATAATTGCTTATTAAATGATCCTGAGACTTGGTCTGTACCTTGTCAAACACGAACAAGTCAGCCAATAGAGGGACACAGTCTTTTTCTATGTCTATGTCAATGGTCTGTTGGAAGATGTGGTCACCCAACTCAATAAAGAATCTACGCCTGATTATGTTTTGCGAAATATGATCCCGTGTAGTTTACAAATATGGACTTAAATCGTCGTTTGACCTTTTTGGAAAACAAACTCTTAGTACAAGAGAACTAAGCCGTTCCTTTAGTTTGGAATGGGGAACAATAATTGTCTAGAGTAAAAAAAACAGCTTACGCTCTGATGTAAGAAACGTTCTCTCGGAGCCGAATGCTCAAACTTTTATGTTTTTCATTTGCTTTTTTTTTTTTTTTTTATTTAAATCCAGTATAATTACAGTATATTTAATGTAGTATTTTGCATTTACAACTTTTGGCTATGACAGTTTATAGGAACGATTCGAATCTTAAAATATTCTTGTACAAGTAATCGTATTTTATCATTATTATCCCGATCCCTATCAATATAACCATTCAACAAAACATTCAAATCAATAGTTATATATATATAAGTATATCAGGACAGTGATTGTATACGTTACACTAAAAAAATTTAATGAAATTGGTTTTCTAACGGAAAAGTACAGTTAAATGCTGATGATGATACTAAGTTACATTTGAAGAGATCTGCATTCAACGTGCTGCATACGTGCCCTGAATCTGGTATATATAACATCGTCTTCTATTGCCAACAGACAGTTTAGTAACAGGTTTGTCTTTCCTAGAAATACTTTTTTCTGATTTTTTTTTACCGGTTATTTACTTCTGGTACATACATCTAGCACATTTTCAGGGTACTGGGGATAATTTGTTTTTTCGTACAAAACATATCGACACCTTGGCAATACATAATCTTCACTATTTCTTAGATTAAATCTACCAGTGTCATTTACACTATTGAGTAAAATGTCTGTCTTCGAGATTTTCCCAACCAGTTTCATTATACAAGGGCTGTCTTCTAGCAAATAAAGGCAAACCTGTTACTATTCTGGTAGGTTGCAGTTGTATATTCTTATCTTATCAATACTAACAATGTTACAATAATCCCACACTTCACTAGAAAATAGGTCTAATGAATACAATATATAATTCAGATAAAATTTCTTTTCAACAGTAAATTTCAACTCTCGTAAAACAGACAAATGCTTAGAGGTTGATCTGACAATATCATATATACATGTATGCGTTTCCCACTTTCCATTTTCGATTAAAGTTACCCCTAATTTTCATGTGTAGCATTTTTTGTCAGTATGGTGTCATCCGAATATCAAGCTTTTCTAGAAAAGCGTTGAAAATGACTACGTCTGTTAAGTAAGGATTCGATGTGCTGTCTTTAAAAACTTTATTGACCGTGGCGATCGTATATACTCTAGCCATGAAATCAAGAACATTACAGACTCTTCAACATCAGCCACTCACCTCGATCTTTACTTAAAGTGTAACCAATTTCTAAATGGTTAATTTTCCAAAGCAACAACTCCGCTTTATTCGATATTAAAGCTCCTGTTCCCATTAACACAATTTTCGTGACAAATGCTGACTGCAAACGGAGGATACAGGTTGATGAAGACCTCGGGAAAGTGTGCTCATTTAGAAATACTCTTTTTGCTTATGCGATATGAAGTCAGACATGTTGATGAAAACCCACGGGAAGAGTGTTGTTTTGGAAATACTCTTTTTCCTTATGCGATATAAAGTCGGACGTGTTGGATGATTGTTGATATGCCTAATGTTTTCGTTGTTACAACCCTAACTTTCATTTGCGATTGTGACTTACGAGGGGTGATTGATATGTTATGAGCCTCGTCTACTCAAGGATGTTCTTTTAAAGTCCTACTATTATCTGACTATATAGGGCCGTGTACCCGAGGACTGGTCTCATTGGGTGAGTTCATATCGACGAGGACAGAAGGCTTTTGCGAAATGGACAAAATCGGTGAAAGAGCAGTGATCCAATATTTTCATAAAAAAGTTTGACACCTAAAGATATTCATAATGATAGAGTAGCAACACACTTTGGGAAAGATGCCCTTTCATATGCTACAGTGAAAAGGTGGTTGGTGGAATATAAGCTGACAGAGCCTTGAAGATGACCCCCCGTCCTGGAAGTTCATGATATTGTTATGAATGACAGACGCATCACAGAAAGATATGTAGCCAGGAGAGGTTGGCATTTCACAGGAAAGAGTACATTCCATTCTGACCGAGGATCTTGCAGTAAGAATGCTTTCGGCCCGATGGATACCAAGACTTCTGACAGCTGATCAGAAGCACACCAGGCGTGCATTATCGCGTGCTAATCTTAACCTTTTTGAGGAAGATCCTGCAAACTTTCTTCAGAAATTCGTCACTGTTGAAATGAAATGGGTCCATCATTTTACCCCGGATGCCAAACAACAATCGAAACAATGGAAGCACACTGGCTCTCCTCCGCCAAAGAAGGCAAAGACTGTTCCATCAGCTGGGAAGTTTATAGCCTCAGTTTTCTGGGATGCATATGGTATTCTTCTAATAAATTATCTCCAAAAGGGACAAACAATCGATGGCACACACTTCTGAGGCAGTTACGGGGAAATATTACTCTTGAGAAACTTATAAAAGTTGCATTGATACCCTTAGACCCCACCGACAAGTGTATAGATACTCAGCCCTCGTAACCCGGATTTGACCTTGATTTTTTTTATGTCGAGTATCGTCGATTTGACCAAAGGCGTCTGCATCGGGCTAGTATTAGAAAAATATAAGTCCCTATTCCTATATTATCAACAAGGTGTAACACTCTAAGATCTAACGATTCATCGACTGTGGAACGGAAGTAGGCTATCTATATACCAGTATATTTTTTTAAAGCGGACAGTCTGATTGGTCGACAAATTAGATAGTATTGTTTATAAAGCTGTTGACCGATCAGATAACCCGTTGCAAACCCGCTCTAAAATATATAGCCTACTTTCGTTCCTCAACTTGATACATAGTCGGCTATCAGGACCGCTCATGGTCCATTCTCTGATCTTTAAATCATTGTCACACGACAAAAGAAGGTTGTGTGTATTTGATTTTTAGCCAGATCGAACATAAATTCAACGTGAATCGAAGCTCACCTTCCATTTTTTGCCTGTTAAAGTGTTGCACCTTACTGATATGTAAGAGTTGGGGCTGATATTTTGTCTTTAAATACTAAGCAGATGCAGACACCTGTGATTTAACGTAGACTTTTATGACGGTTATCACCGATTTGACCCAGATTTGTATGGCGGTGTCGTCGATTTGTCCTAGATTTGTATGGCGGTTGTCGTCGATTTGACCTAGATTTGTATGGCGGAAGTCGTCGATTTGACCTAGATTTGTATGGAGGGTGTCGTTGATTTGACCTAGATTTGTATGGCGGGTGTCGTTGATATGACCTAGATTTGTACGGCGGGAATTTCGTCATATTTTCCGTCATTTAATTGATTTTCAGTTTGAGTTATGGTTTCGCTATAATGTCGGTATTTTGTTTTTATGTTGTAAGATAAAATAAAATGATGTGTTTCAGCAGAGACCTATATACAGAGATTGGCAACACTCTCTTTGCCTTTGTGTTTACGTAGTGGTCCCTGACCTTCCCACAATCCTTTGCGGTCGCTCGGTTCAGTCTTCACTAGACGCCATATTGGAGAAAACTTGAAAACCAGACACATAATTATCGATAATTTCTATTTGAAATCATCACCAAGATCCAATTATGTGCTTTAATTTCATTAATATCAAAGTGCAGAAGTGTCATCAATATGAAATATATCACAATTTGCTGTCCAAGTGTTTGTATTTTGAGTATGAAAGTCAAGCACAACGCAGGAAAGATCGGCGGGAATCTCCAATTTTCGAAAAGTCCCTATGGGGTTTTCGAGAATACGGATAAATGACAACAATGTGCATGATAATCAAGACCACATTCCATAAGTATGATAGTTTTTGGTCAATGTGGTAACTTTTGTAGTGGCCTCGATAAAACAATGTGCTTTTTGTGTGCGTTTAAAATTGACGATGTTTTGGTCGGACGTAATGGCTGCATAATTACAAAACTTGGACATGTCCAATAGGACCCAATGGATTTTAGAAAATACGGATAAATGGCAACAATGTGCATGATCAATAAGACTATATCCCATAAGTTTGATAGTTTTTGGTTAATGTGGTTACTTTTGTAGTGGCCAAAATAAAACGATGTGCTTTCTGTGTGTATTTAAAATGACGATGTTTTGGTCTGACGTAATGGCGGATTAACCAGAACATGTCGAATAAGTTCCAATACTACGATACACACATGCGCAAAGCCCGATTTACCTGCGCTGGCGTGTGTTTGATAGGAGACAAGACGCTCTCGATAAGGGATATGCTTGAGTGGTCACGAATAAAGGGAGCCACTACGTGTACGGGGAAATAGCGATGTTACTAATCTCTCTGTATATATGTCTCTGGTTTCAGCATCAACACCAATAAATAAACAGTATATATGTATATGACTTTAACACAAAACAAACCGTTCCTCTATTCATAATGCCGTGTAATGTTAGGTCATCATGTTCCAGGTGTAGCGATCCGCCCAATAGACGCCCAGAGCAGCGTGTGACGTGTGCAACGTGCTGACTCCGTAGGGAGACCTTAATTGCAACTTGGGTACACATCATTTCAGAAGGTTGTTGAATAATCTACAAATGAAACATGCAAAGCACGTGACCCTATCTCGGCTAGCCTCAAATTTCGCCTAAGGTCTTCTGACATCGTTTCAACTACGTCATCAAAGATGAAAAATAATAAACAAAAGGCATATCTGATGACGGTTTAATTTTTCCAACATTTGTAATCCTTTAGATAAGATCTATTTAATTCCGTAAAACCGCTACGCCGGTTTCAAAGTCGTTGATTAGTGTATCCCCAGGCTATGACGACAAGGGACTTAGTAACGGATCGGGTGCGGTACGTATTGTCATTGATGTGTAACCAGGCATACGTCAGGTCTGCTGATGGATGGGGCTGTGATCGGGCTTGGATACCGACTGGGTATTGTCTGCAAGACTTACCCGTGACGGACATGACTCATAGCATACCCGGCTCGGTTGATCTCTCCTAACCGTTATCCCTATCAAAGGACTTCGATCTGTTGAAACGTAACGGACACAAACTCACGTGACTTTGAATTAGATAAAAACGGACATGCGCCATCAGGCTCTATATAGACATGCATTATCATACATCTCCTCCTGTTGAATAGTATCACTGAAATACCAATTTGAGATTTACAACAGGGGTTTGGCGTTCTATCAATGCTAATTCTGAAAAAAATATCCAGTTGCATACTATTTTATTGATAAAACGTCAAACTCCTGTGGATTTTTACGGGCAACAAAATAGATTTAAACGTTGAATAACATGATACACTGAGCGCATGGAAAACAACCCGATAAAACAAGAAAAGAACGGAACAAAAAGACACGAACTCATTCTTTAAAATGATGCGAATCTGTCTGTTTCCCAGAATTGATATGTAGCACCCGTTATGGTGTTGAACACACATTGGTTACAAAAATAGCAAATAACTAATGTACCAATTGACTTTAGCACATTTCAGCATTAAATAGGCCCGGCGTGTTATATACACCACACTGCATGTTCCAATTGTATCGCTTTCGTTGGAACAGGAAATCTTTAACAATTTATGTTAATGATATTGGTTGAGGAACAACAAGAGCGAATTAGTATCTACGATTGAACCTATAACGGGAAACACAGAATAAAGCAACCGCAAACAAATCAAACTGGAGTGGTTGTTAATGTTCGTTTCTAGCTGGCCGAATAATGACGCAATGGTCAAAGGGCGTTTTTTCATTTTTTTTTTTTTTCATTTATTTTAATGAATAAAAGGCGATTATATTTGCCTACAAAATGTTTATACTTAAAGTACTTGTCTTGCTGGATGTGGTTATTTTTCCCCGTTAAACATGTTATGCATAGTTATAATTACACTGCATATCATCTTGTATATACCGATAGGCAGATTAATGGATGTAGATCTTATAGGTGTTGCGACATAGCAAGAAAAAGAACATTGGAACTGGAGATCCAGTGTTGATGTTATCTTATGTAGATATGGTTTTCCTTCAGCAATATAACTAATATGAAATAGATTTATATTATCCCTAACATGTACATGGAATATAACGACAAGTCATCCTTGAGAACATCAATTTGATAAGGTGCAATTCTTCAGGGAAAAAGGAAAATACCACGAATTATTATAGATAAAATGTCTGCTAAGCTGGATTTCTCTTTTCTCTTTTTCATGATTACCCGCCTGTCCATAAAATGTTTCATATTCCATTCAAAGAATATAATATAAATAATTACAAATTAAGATAAGTCACTAATAAGCTCACTGAGTAATCTCTTTGTCAATATAAATGTCCAATAAGATATGCCAAAATTATAATAAAAAAGAAGCTGTCCGTGTGACTTACCAATAATTCCACAAAAAGCAGGACAGGAGATTACAATCAAATACAAATCAGGCCAGGTTGTTATCAATTCCTGTGGTCAAGGTAGACAACCCACAGACACAAACTCCATTAGTAGTAACTATCAAATAACTATTGTAAAATGTACTTTAACGTACAGTTTGTATCATTTGTTCGCATGGCATGATAGATTAGACTTTTTTAAATGAAAAAAAAAAGTTGCATTTTAATCCCGGTTTTCCTTTCTCATCAGGAGGCATTTTCACATCTGTGTTGATGCGAAAAAGATTTGTGAATTTCATTTCATTTGTTTAACAATACTTATCAATATCAACGAAATTCACCGAGGGATAACTGTAGAGTTTGTAAAGCTGATGCTTTTAGGGTAAATTATCTGCCTCTTTTATCAGTAGACGTATCACGTCACAGACGTCACAGGAAAAAACCGAATACTGATCTAACGATCTACATCGTGCAATCTGGAATCAACCCCAAATTTTAGTCTAGTAAGTATATAAGATATATACTGTCTGTATCACTACCATTTGTCTTATCGGAAACATGCGGAGCATTACTTGATTTATTTACATATACTTACAACGCAGATATAAGCCAACTGTATCGAACTATGAAGCATTGCCGTTTACGAGTTTCGTGTTTGAATATTGTGTATCGGATAAAGAGATAAGGACCGCGAATAACAAAATAACTCCGACTATCAAAAAGCCCATCCTGGCCTTTGGAATTAATTAACTTTCGGACTAAAACATCGATTTATCACGTTAGCCACGCTGCTTGCTTGTTTTATGATTAACATTAGTAGAATCAAGAGAGTGAATCGTGCCCCCTGTCTGACTCCAGGCTAGCCCGGCTTTGTAGTCTTCTCCCAGTGTCCATGAAATTTTAATTTCATCACAAGTAGTTGTGTTTTCAAAGACGTTTTCGTTACGCAATGCTGTACATCTTGTCTGTATCGTATGAATTTAAAGATGTGAAAAGAGGATAAGAATCAATTACAACCAATAATCCTCGCTCGGTATCGATCAGTGATCGATTCATCGATAGCGGCAGCGCGGTTTATTAACTTAGTATAATCGCCAACAAGTCCGGGTTTGTGTTTTGTTTTAGAAATGACCTTATCAACATGTAAACAGAGGGAGATCGCTCTGGTTTTATGTCCTCACCACCTTTGAAAGGGATTTAATCATCAGGGTTGTACTCGATGACGTTAAACCCGCTGATCTCTTGAAAAAAGGGAAGATAAGTCTATATTTGAACCTTAGATCTGTGTTTAAATACATGGTGCTGTGATAGAACAATGCTCCTTTGGTCGTCCGGCATGAATCTGTAACAAAAATCACATTACATCCCGAGCTTTATTCTTTTTGCCTTTTTCCATTATCTAAATCGGTACAATATGGAATCCATGCATACGAAACACGTTCAGAAAGACCAGATGCGCGTGCTCCGAATGCATTATGTTACATATATTGGTGCACTACATTTGAACACGACGAACCCGTCAGGCACGTGGGAAAGTTCCTCTGAAGAGTAAATCTTTAATAATTGAAAAAGAAATATTTATCATTTCAAAACGAACAGAATAACAGAAAGAATAATGGTTTAAATTGTCAATACATCAGAGAGTTTTGTTTTCAGCAAATACGATAATACAAGACAATACTTTATACTTAAATCATTATCTGTGTTAGATTTCATCTTAGTTGTTCGTTTTCGTTTTGTATGAAGAGTACATCAGGATATTTATTAGGTGTGTTAATATTTTGGAATAGTTTGTCCTCAGTCCTCTATTACACGGTTATATAATTTTCTATGATGCATTGTCTACTGCTGAGGTCATTTTCAGCTATCGTTTAAATTGGTTGTTGTGATATGTTTTGTCTGTTTGTTTAGATCATATTGTGACTGTACTTTGACGGAAATGGCAGTACAGTTTGACATTGAGACATATAGTTATCGTGAATGACTGTAAACCTGACAGCAGATGTTCTGTTTCTGTAAAGAATCGTTGAAATTGGGAAAATGAGGTCAGACTGATGGATGGATGTTGGATACTAACTAAGTCATCTCCAAAATTCCGAGTGCGTTAGAAAACCAGAAAAGTCAGTGAAAACTTTTGAACAGCAATATAACACGCTGTCATTTCGGATTTATTGTTTAGATTTTGACCGATCATATATTAGGCAAAGTATAGAATTCCTTATCCTGCTTTGTCATTTAATTTTTTCCCTGTGTCTTCCATTCTAAATTTCCACATTTTAGACCCCTAGCATCACTGAGTCCTACAGGGACAACCTAACTATGATATATAGTTGTATATGATCCGTTCTGTATATACTCTACCATTATTACCCCCATATCAAATGTGGTACCCACATGTGTAGTATAATCTTGGTCACAACGTAAAGCAGGATGATAATTGCACTATGCTAATAACCATACAATACGGTATATTTGATAAATGACTTGCTTATATTTTTCAAAGATACACGTACTGCCAAATACACTACTTAAATGTTATAACTTTCATGTTTAGTTCAAATAGACTATGTTATTTGTTTTCAGTTCGAACAATCATTTTTTCCTCTTTGATATATACACTACACTACTACATCTGTATCTTAGCTGTGCTTTTATTTTTCTGTTATATCTGAATATCATTTTGTTTTAAACTTGCAATAACATACGTTGTATAATTTTTCTTTTGTATCTGAATGTCATTGTGTTTTAAACTTACATTCTATCATGTTTGCTATGCAACGCCAGTTTTGATTGGTTTAAAACCATGTATTATTTTCCAATAACCCACGCTCGTGCCAATAATACACGGTCGCGAGTCACGGCTGTTACAATTTTATATATCTAATATTCACCCATTTTATAAAAGGTTACTATAGCCGAGTGGGCTAATGGGTTAGTCTTTCCATAAATTTTTATCACGACGCGAGTTCGAATCCTACCCTTTTTTTCTTTTGTTTTTCTCCTTTTTTTAATTTTCAAAATCAATGCCATATGATAGATGCTCTTGATCGTAGTACTGTATTGCCTGTATATTTCATCAACAAATAATGCAATACTCAAGAAATAAATTACATTTGTACAAGGTTTTCTCGGGGTTTCTTTGCTGTTTTTCTATTAGAAAGAGGTCGATCTCAGAACTAAACAGTACATGGTAGAATAGAAATAATCAACTTTGACTCGTGTATTGTTGCAGGATATACAACTCGGACTCGGATATTTTGCAATTTTAATTAATAACTCAGGCCTGTGGCCTTCGTTATTAATTTAATTGCAAAATATCCTCGTCCTCGTTGTATATCCTGCAACAATACACGAATCATCGTTAATTATTTCTTAAATAACATAAGCTGTATAATTTTGCCCTGCTATTGTATCTTTTGCGTGATTTCCTGATTCGGGAGTACTGTTGTACGATTACTGTAACAGATAGTATAATGATGTCTTGTATGTTATTTGATATGAAGCTTAGTGAATCTTATATCTTGTACATAATGTATCATATCTTCCGATTTTCTACTAGTGTACCCAATAAGACTGAATAGCAAATAAGTAAAAAAGTTAAAAAGTTAAAAAAAAAAATGGATGAAGATGAGACAGACAGAGACTAGAGACCGAATTATATGTAACTAGCTTGTAGACCTTTAGGATGTACCTTGTAGACCTTTAGGATGTACCTTGTAGACCTTTAGGATGTACCTTGTAGACCTTTAGGATGTACCTTGTAGACCTTTAGGATATACCTTGTAGACCTTTAGGATGTACCTTGTAGACCTTTAGGATGTACCTTGTAGACCTTTAGGATGTACCTTGTAGACCTTTAGGATATACCTTGTAGACCTTTAGGATGTACCTTGTAGACCTTTAGGATGTACCTTGTAGACCTTTAGGATATACCTTGTAGACCTTTAGGATGTACCTTGTAGACCTTTAGGATGTACCTTGTAGACCTTTAGGATGTACCTTGTAGACCTTTAGGATGTACCTTGTAGACCTTTAGGGGGTAGACCTTTAGGAGGTACCTTGTAGACCTTTAGGAGGTACCTTGTAGACCTTTAGGATTACCTTGTACTTTAAATCGTTATGTATAATATTGGTGGTATTGTGATAAACCCTCTTTGTAAACTACGTATATTTACCCAGTTCGATATGGTTTTGTTTTTTTAATATTGATGTTTATTCTATTACTTCGATCTTCTGCTGTTAGCTCACATTGTTTAATGTTTACGTTAGAATGTTTATATTGTAGTTTACAAGATAAAGGCCGTCGACATATATTATTAATCCGTAAGTAATTTCGTAACGTGTTAATAACATTAGATACCAAATTACCGTTGGTGTTTTGTTAACATACTCAAATACACAGGAAAACAGTATCTATATATACAATATTCTACCATGTTTGCTATGCAACGCCAGTTTTGATTGGTTTAAAACCATGTATTATTTTCCAATAGCCCACGCTCGTGCCAATAATACACGGTCGGGAGTCACGGCTGTAACAATTTTATATATCTAATATTCACCTACTTTATAAAAGGTTACCATAGCCGAGTGGGCTAATGGGTTAGTCATTCAATACATTTTTATCACGACGCGAGTTCGAATCCTACGGAGGCCCCCCCTTTTTTTTTCTTCTTTCTTTCTTTTTTTTATCCTTTTTTTACCCTTTTTTTATTTTCAAAATCAATGCAATATGATAGATGCTCTTGATCGTAGTACTGTATTGCCTGTATATTTCATCAACAAATAATGCAATACTCAAGAAATAAATTACAAGGTTTTCTCGGGGTTTCTTTGCTGTTTTTCTATTAGAAAGAGGTCGATCTCAGAACTAAACAGTACATGGTAGAATAGAAATAATCAACTTTGACTCGTGTATTGTTGCAGGATATACAACTCGGACTCGGATCTTTTGCAATTTTAATTAATAACTCAGGCCTGCGGCCTTCGTTATTAATTCAATTGCAAAATATCCTCGTCCTCGTTGTATATCCTGCAATAATACACGAATCATCGTTAATTATTTCTTAAGTATGTGACAAGTTTCTAATGTGCATACGGAGTTTACGGAGTGGATAGTGAACATCTGATTTTAATTAGATTGTAAGTTTCGGAATTCTGTACCATTCTAAAGTTGTAGTATACTTTATCACGAAATTATATGCCTTTCACTAATCTGGAATCAGGTAAGTATTTACTAAATATGTTTAATTGAAGTAATTTGATTTTAAACGCTTTATCACAATGGTATTATCCACATTTAATTGGAGGGCCTTTCTAATGTATACGGAAAAACATTGTTTCATATAAAACAATCTGAAATATTCCAGTAATGTCGGGTACAATTGTCTATGGTATTGCACATACCTGGATGACCCATATCAACATTACCAAATGGCTAATTTGCATATATATGTAGATTTATATTTTTATTTCCAACGCTAGAATAGATAATGTAAAGCAGCTTACATGTAAATATCGTTGGCGCCGTTCTAATCTGAAAAGGTTTGGGAATTTGGCAATGCTAATGTCTAATAAACATAAACGTATCTATCTATTTTCCTTACAATAGTTAGTTTCATAGATACTGTATGTTAACTGCATGCCTGGGCACATCAAGTGCTTTTAAAAGCTTGTTTTTTTTTCTGTGAATTTTTTTAACAGATAACGGTTACTCTCCATATATATTTAAATTAGACCTTAATACATACGTTGATACATGTATATCGGCAAGGACATTGACTAAAAGCGCATTTACTTTCATATGCAATTTTCTTCTCTTGAGTTGCAAAAAAATGTCAATGTTATGAATTAATGTTAATTTAAAAAATCTGTATTTGATTTATCTACACGATGTGAATTACATGGGGAAAAACCCCTCAGAATCTTTACTTGTAACAATTACTATTTCATAGTATAGGAATGTACCAACTATGATCACTGGCTTATTGTTCAATACGTCACTACCCAGTAGGTATGTGGTCACAATCCAGTGGGTCCGTGGTCACTACCCAGTGGTTCTATTGTCATCATCCAGTGGTTCTATTGCCATCACCCAGTGGTTCAGTAGTCACCACCCACTGGTTCAGTGGTCACCAACCAGTGGTTCAGTAGTCACCACCCACTGGTTCCGTGGTCACCACCCAGTTGTTCCGTGGTCACCACCCAGTGGTTCTGTTGTCATCACCCAGTGGTTCAGTAGTCACCACCCAGTGGTTCTATTGTCATCATCCAGTGGTTCTATTGTCATCATCCAGTGGTTCTATTGTCATCATCCAGTGGTTCTATTGTCATCATCCAGTGGTTCTATTGTCATCATCCAGTGGTTCTATTGTCATCACCTAGTGGTTCTATTGTCATCATCCAGTGGTTCTATTTCCACCACCCAGTGGTTCTATTGTCATCACCTAGTTGTTCCGTGGTCACCACCCAGTTGTTCCGTGGTTACCACCCAGTGGTTCTATTGGCATCACCCAGTGGTTCTATTGTCATCATCCAGTGGTTCTATTGTCATCACCCAGTGGTTCTATTGTCATCATCCAGTTGTTCCGTGGTCACTACCCAGTGGTTCTATTGCCATCACCTACATCTGTAGTTGTTCCGTCGTCACCACCCAGTTGTACGTTGGTCACCACCCGGTGGTTCCATTTCACCTGGCAGCTGTCCTACAATACTTGTTTATTAGGCGTGCAGACAACCTTATCCTACACTACTCGTATATGGAGCGCGACAACTTACTTTATCCTACAATACTTGTTTTTAAGAGTGACAACTGCCCTATCCTGTAATACCTGTTTATGGGGCGCGACAATATTGCCTTATGAGGGGTGACGACTGCCCTATACTACAAAACTTGTTTATGAAGGAGGGACTACCTTATCCTATAAAACTTGTTTATGGAACATGACAACTGTCCTATCTTACTAAACTTGTTTATGGGGCGTGCCAACTGTCCTATTTTACTCAACTTGTTTATGGGGCGTGACAACTACACTACCCTACAATACTTGTTTATGAGGCGTGACAACTGTCCTATCCTGCAATACCTGTTTATGAGGCGTGACAACTACACTATCCTGCAATACCTGTTTATGGGGCGTGACAACTACACTATCCTGCAATACCTGTTTATGAGGCGTGATAACTGTCCTATCCTGCAATACCTGTTTATGAGGCGTGACAACTATCATATCCTACAAAACTTGTTTATTGGGCTTGACAACTACACTACCCTACAATACCTGTTTATGGGGCGTGACAACTACACTACCCTACAATACCTGTTTATGAGGCGTGACAACTGTCCAATCCTACAAAACTTGTTTATTGGGCTTGACATCTGCCCTATTCTGAATACCTGTTTATGAGGCGTTGTCTTATTCCACAGATAGCAGACCACAGCAGCCGGGAATAACCAGGGTATTATTTGATACAATAAATAATCCCTTTATTAAGGCGGTGGACGAGTGGTTAAGGTGTACCGACACTTTATCACTCAGGCCTCCACCTCACGGTTGCGAATTCGAAACCTGCTTGGGGCATTTGCCTGGTACTGACCGTAGGCCGTTGGTTTTTCTCTGGGTACTCCGGCTTTCCTTCACCTCCAAAACCTGGCACGGTCTTAATATAAACCAAACAAACCTTTATTAACGATTTTTTAAAAATGAAATAACTTAAAACCGGTAGACCAATTTCCCTTCTTAATGTTATTTACAAAATTGGATCAGGTTTTTTAGCAAATGGATTACAAATGTTTTGAATAAATTTGCAGAGGAGAATTATTTAGCAGGAATGTTGTTAATAATTAATTTCGAAAAAGCTTTTTTCGGTGTCATAGAATTTCATAAATAACGTATAAGATTACTTCTTATTTGAGAATAGCTGAAAGAAATGGGTCGGTATACTTAATAGATATACACATTCTACTCATAATTTTAGAGGTTACCTCTCTTGTTTCCTCAATATCGAGTATTGTCTAAGTGATACTATTTCACCGTATATTTGCACCCTTTGTTCAGAAATATTAGAATTAGAAACAATAATGATATTCAAGATATTAAAGTTGATAATCATCTGATTTTTCTTTCTCATTATTATTTCACTTATCTAGATGGTTTCAGAAAATTCCTGATAAACACTTATTACATGAATTGGCAGCAAAAATGCAGTGATGACAGCTTCTATACTGAAGGGATTCTAAAACACTGCGAAAAAGAGACACTACTTGGCCATCGATTTTCCATGTAGACTACATTTTGATAGGAAGAGTACAGGTTATTGGATCTCACAATCTAATCACGAGAACTCGAATGGATTGTTCATTCAATTATTACACACAAAACGTTTTTAATTTTCTTCAAAATCGAGGAATTATTACTGTTATAAGGAGAAATATTTCTCAACATGATATGTCCAATGTAAAAACACAAACACTAAACTATAAAGTTTAATTACAAACAAGTTTACTTTCTGCTCGATTTCAATTGTAAGGGAGTAATAAGTGGATCAGACAATTAAATAACTATCTTAATACATGGTACATGCATAATGTCATACGTCTACAATCCCCCTTATCCCCCAGGGGTCTAAAGGAATATAAATAGGTTACCATATTGCTATATTACAATATTACTATATTACTTTATTACAATATTACATGTTACAATTTTACAATATTATTATATAACTTTATTACAATATTACATGTTACAATTTTACAATATTATTATATTACTTTATTACAATATTACATGTTACAATTTTACAATATTATTATATTACTTTATTACAATATTACATGTTACAATTTTACAATATTCAGAAGTACAACATAAAAGTAAAAACTCCAACTTTCATGTTGAATGGAGGAACTGTTGGACCGTTCTTAAGCCCAAAATTTTGTGTCTACAATAATATCCATAGCTTATTTGGCTATTTATGAAATATTCTCCTATTCCCCTGCTCGTATATCCTAAATCTTTGTTTTTGTGTGGTTTTACATGTTTTCATTATTACCTAGCATTTCTTTCGTGTATTCATCTTTTGTGTATTTATAATATGTAAAAGCAATTATGTGTACGGATGTTAGAAAGTATTTTTTTGCATGTATTTGGTTACTATCGTGCATTGTTACAAAAATAAAACAAAAATAAAATTGATATTTAAAAAATGCTATTGTCATTATGTAGTGAACAGTGTAAGGTTTGTATTTTTCAGGCCGCGGTGGCCGAGTGGTTAAGGTGTCCCGACACTTTAACACTAGCCCTCCACCTCTGGGCTGCGAGTTCGAAACCTACGTGGGGCAGTTGCCAGTTACTGACCGTAGGCCGGTGGTTTTTCTCCGGGTACTCCGGCTTTCCTCCACCTCCAAAACCTGGCACGTCCTTAAATGACCCTGGCTGTTAATAGGACGTTAAACAAAAACAAACAAACAAACAAATTGTATTTTTCCAAATAAATATATATATATATATCTGTGGTTCGAGATTTAATTTTTCCAGCTGCATTGTGAGTATTTCTGTTGACATTAAAATGTTTGTATTAGCGCAATAACTAACTTATTTTACCACACTTGTTTGTTAAGGCGAAATAACTACCTTATTTTACACTTATTCGTGAGGATGCAACAACTACTGCATTCCATTTCACTTGTTTGTGAGGCACACAAACTACCTTATTTTACTACATTTGTTTGAGGGCGCGGCAACTACCTTATTTTACTACATTTGTTTTTTGCATAGCATATATTGCATGCACCGTATGCCTTCTCCAATCCTTTCTCATTGTATTGATAGCGAAATAAAAAACAACAAATAATATCAATGATTTCAACTTTTATAACTTTTATTTACCATAAACAGTATAAAGCAAAGGGATACTTTATGAAGAGCCCACGACTCCCAACCCTGGCATTTCCCAATTGATGGTGTCAGTGAGTTCGATTGACAGTCGTAGGTAGAACATCTATAACCGTATCTGTAATACACAGCCCATTAGGGTTTTTTTTCAGAATTTGTAATAACTATATTTGTATCAATGTGATTATGTCGATTTCAATTGTTATTAAAAGAGGAGTGATCACTCACCACTTTTGGTATCGCACTTCCTGGTTAATTTTTGTCGATATCTATTTTCAGCACACAGTCTTTGTTTTCATTGGCTTCCCCGTTTAAGAGATAACAAAATAACATTTCAATGGTCCATAGTCTGTATTAAAATGCATTTTCTCGTGCAAGCTATCAAGATAGTCGATAAGTTTTATAAGCAATTAATTGTGATGTAGAATCATGTTCTGTTTTTGAAATACATATTTAAAAATTATGATTTGAAAAATTTTGATTTGAAAATTTTAATTTGAAAAACATTTTAATTTGAAAATAAAATGATAACGTTATAAAGTGTTCATCCATAAAATGATATTAATTTTCTAATTATAAGGAATGTCTTTTTCGATTTCGCACAAACTACGACGCTCAGTTACGTTTGCAGATAGAATGCGTCCTTAATTGAACATGCATTATATTGATTATTCGAATTGTTTCGAGGAAGAGCATTAGTTCTGACTTGTTTAGTCAAGCAAAATTTCATATTTTCGTTGTGTTGCCTTTGATTATGTTAATACTAATGTTACATTAAACCTACCCATTAATGTAAAATAGATTATTCCTGATAGCATTTTGTATGTTAATATTGTTTACATAGGTTTGACTTTGTGATGCGGTCTTTATTGTTTTCCTTGACCACTGCCTCTGGTCACCGTCTGGTTTCCAAGATGGTGTAATTAAACCATTTGACAAATTTGAAAATTGGATATCAGCATTTCGCATCAATAGCGTATTTATGAAATGACGATAAGTGAGTGTAAACTATTATCATAAATAACGGGTTCTTTTGTTGTTTGCTGGTTAATAGGGCGCAGAGGTTGAGTGTAAGTGGAAGAAGACATGGTCACAAAAAGAAGGACCTAGGGCCAAATAACAGCCGGCGGAGGTTTAGATAGACGAATAATTATCGTATCGTAACGACTCACTTATCAGCGATCAGTCTTGACGCTGTGATTGTATGGGTCAATTTAAACACTTCATCCGCATACGTGGAAGTCACAAATAGGTTCCTAAATGGTATTCATGAAAGGCTATTTAATGACAACGATTGTCCGACAATTTGTTCATAACATGCTCAAGCTGGAGGGCTGCTGGACAATATCAACTTGTCATGTATATGGTGTCCAAGTTAAGGCCCCAGGATAAAATATAAGAAAGTCGTAAAGAGTTCTAATGGTCTTTTGAAATTTTACATATAATAATGATCATCGCCCAATCTGCTGTTGACGTGTCCAGGCTCGGTGTCGCGGACTTTCCCACAGGAAGACTGGTGAGAGATTCGTCCTCAGGTCAAGAAGATAGTATCAGAAATAAATGCTTGATCATTGACGGACAACATTTACTGAATGGCGTTAACGTCTATATCAGTATCACGACAGAATTTTATATAGATTTGAGTTATATGATAGTATTATATCTCTTGTTCTGTCCTGTCACTGGTCAATACTTCGTTATTAAATAGAATTCCGTAAATTACACGTCAAAAGACATTAACATTTTTAAGTGACTTAAATAACTTTCTCATGATATAAATATGTGAAAAATCGTTAAATTAGAAAACCACAAACCATCTACCAACCACAGGTTCAAGGAGCGATAGATTAGGGTTTCTCCTGTGTCCATCCATGTAGTGTAAACGAACTCCCGACTACATACTAATAACGCTTATAACGCATCCTACTATGATTTGTAATGTTTAAATTAATAACGAAACGATCGCTACCATTTATTAATTGGAAAACGTGTTCATGATCAAATTTCAGTTTCTTGACATGGGTGTTTATAGCCGTCTTATAGATATTCCTATATTGTTGGTTAATAAGAATAAACCAACGTGTCGCTTTACAAGGTATGACTTGGAAACACTGTGTAGGCCACAGGAAGGACCTGTTCAGTAGATGTTAGTGCTCCTCTGAGATGTCACCCGTGTCCTCCATTTAAAGGATCATCTTTTTAAGGAATCTTATATTCGCGCTAATTAATACTTAAACACGTTTTAAAACAAGTTAGGGTGTAAATGTCTCACTATGTCCCGGTGATAAAGACGACAAGGGATAGGTACGATGGTACGATCTAAAGACGTCTGCCTTAGGATGTACAAACTAGACATTAACGGAATTAATTACGGCTACCGGCTACACTTTCTCGGAACTAAATTCGAAGAAAACCACCTTATTCAGCTATAATCTAAATTATTCAAAACTGATACACGTATCCAACTCTGCTTTATTTTCTTACTTACTTTTTTTTCATAAATGTACTTTTATGAGTTAATTGCAAATTATGTTGCATTATAACTTGCCCACACTCACGAGTCGATGTTATGATGTATGATGTCCAGTTTGGCTCGGGGTATAAATCGAGCCTTAGGATATTCACTATTCACATGACTATGTGTCGAATCAAGAGAACAGTAAACAATATGATAGCCCGTGACACCGAAGTGTTTTTTCACGTGAATATAAATAAAACATAGTAATAAAAACAGTTTAACCACGTGTTTGACATAAGGTACAGGTGGAAGTGTCATAAACTTATAAATATTGACGTAATTAGACTGTGACACGGATATATCTACTACGTGATCTATACATATATATGATACTAGACTAGATACCATATCTACATCTCAGATAAACATGTTGTTCAAATTATACTCAC
Organism: Pecten maximus; assembly: GCF_902652985.1. Taxonomy (NCBI): domain Eukaryota; kingdom Metazoa; phylum Mollusca; class Bivalvia; order Pectinida; family Pectinidae; genus Pecten; species Pecten maximus. The sequence goes on from NC_047017.1 coordinate 47,060,605, forward strand.
TTAAAGTGTAACAAAGCTATTACAACCTAAAGATAATAGGGTGACATCCCTGCCTGTGAGGCCTAAACCTAACACATGTCAAAATTGGTGGAAATTGTTCATGCGTGACATTTTCAGCCAAAATAATGGACACAGTAACGATAATTGTTTTTACGATCAAATTGTTTCTAATACGATTGTGCAAAAGACACCAAGACACAAAAAGACGCAATATATTCCAGCACATCTTAGGTACAATTCGGGAGTAAGATGCAGAAGAGCCTGAAATGAAACAACGACATCGTACAGCTGTGGTACAGATCTCTTTGAATATAAAGTGGCCAAAATATCAAGACTGGTCGATATGTCCCTGTTCATCGAACACGTAAAGTTATACAATGATGTACTAACATAAGTAACACAATGATGTGGAATCGCAAATCTTTGCATCTTTCGTTCATGAGGTAAAGGCAGACGTCTAATATTACTAGTAAACAGTATATCATCTCATTTCTCTTGTACATATACATGTATTGTAAATTCATAGGAGATTTCGGAAAACAAGTATCTCATTCTTTTGATAAAAAAAATGTCATTTGTCGTGAAATTATATAAGTAACATTTATGACGGATTAGAATAATGTTGCCGCTCATATTTTCCTTGTGTTTTTACCAAAGCCAATATATATATCGTTTGTTTGTTAGCTTGTCATTAATGTCCAAAATTATACAGCTTAATATTTACATTTGTCTGGCATTGTCACTATGTAGTCTGTTTGAGAGCTCTGCCATTGATGTACGTTTAAATGCCATCCATCACGCGCTACACTTATCAGCGTATTAATACAACACAAACCGGAACTACAATATCCAGGATAATTAAGGTTAACGACTAATTGTTTTGTCTACATTATTTGGTATTATAAATATGCCATTACGTTGATAATAAAATAATTAACAAAATTGAGTTTTTTTTTTTTTTTAATTTTCCATGTACCATTTTGTTTGCTAAAAAGCACGCGACCATGTTCCGGCTGTTTCAACGACTGACAAAAAATCTGCTGACTATCGGTTAGGCGGGAATTATGAATTTTAAATATGAATTATAGCATTTAAGAAATAAAAAAGTAAAAGGAATGTAAATTTAAGCGTTGAACTGTTTTTGTATGGTATGTATGATCTATTTGAATGCCAGAGCTTTGCAAGCAAACAAATCATAATGTGCCAACGCACATTATGTTGTTTGCTTGCAAAGCTCTGGCATTCAAATATATACGCACTTTATGATTTGTTTGCTTGCAAAGCTCTGGCATTCAAATAGATCATAAATACCATACAGAAACAGTTCAATGCTTAAATATATGTGGGTTTTTATTCAATACGTTAAAAAGGGTATAATATGATAGGTAAAAAAAGTAAACCAGGTCAGGATCACTATCAAATCGGGTGTCACATTGGAGGTTAATCCGTCATCATTTTAGGAGTAGAGTGTTGATATAATATACAGTTTGATATCATAATCAACCATTATTGTTTCAAATCGGATAATTATTGTCACATGAAAGAGGTAAACATCAGAAAAAGACAGCAATTTACGCATCACCGTAAAGAAAACCGGAAGTAATGATTCCGATTTAAAGGGAGAAGTCGATGTTTAACGACTGTTCATCTTCCGGTTTTATTGATTTGTCGATAGAAAGCATTTAATTTTGAGTATCTAATTATATATGGCGGCTTACTATTGATTACTGATACAATCCGCCAATGGAACTCTCTAGTTTCTAGCTGAACGTCATTTTAGCTGAAAACTTCAAAGTGCACAAGAGTAATGTGATTAAGCCTCCTCGGTCTCCGTCGTTGTTTAAACGTGGCCATGGCGTGCGTGAATGTACGAGCTGGACACGATTCCGTATAATATGATTTAGGTCCAATTAACTTGCCAATATATTTAATAATGTGTATCTCCGGCACATCCACTTAGTCGCCACGTGCGACAACTGATCATCTGTTTTATTTACGGCCGGGTGTTATCTCACAAGTATGTCGTGAGTTTTGTTGCTTTTCTGTAACATTGGTCTCAGTGGGGACCGGGGTCAGAGGTTAACGCGAAGGAATCCAGAGAGAGCTTATACTAGTTAATACTTAATTAGTTTAATATGGTGCAGGGGACAGTTGTATCGCAAACGATGTCTAGAATATCTGTTACATTTACAAATAACATCCCACAAGCTGCTCTTCGTATATTTTAAGTGATCAGTGAAAAAGTGAGATATGTTGTCTTGATTGATCAGGGGACGATCTGGGTAACGGTTACCAGATACACTGTTAGTAAAAAGGCGTCATTTAGTGACTGGCATGATACGTATTACAAAAGGCTGCTGAATACACAACAAGTGATAATCTATTTCTATGATATCAACTCGTATTTCGGTACTGGCATTTCTCCAAAGAAACAGTAAATCAGATATCGTTGATGGTACTTTTCATGTTATCGATGGAAAAACTGATTTTTTATTTCAAACTCTATCATTAGTATAAAGCGATTCGGAAGAAGGAATTTAGGTAACCTCTTCGTCAATAAACTGTATTGTCCTTAAGATCTTTCAAGTGTGTTTTAAGTGTATTAGTAACGAAACCGCTCAGCTTAATCTATTTTTTATTCATACAATGTAATATACAAATAAATACTATCAATATATCATTCTTTTAAATATTTGTATTGTTTTTGTGCAATGCCATGCAAGTGGTTTATAAAATTACACGTTGAATAGTCATAGTGCATTCCGATTTTTTATATTATAATTATGAACCATTTATTAACATCAATATATAATAATGTTCAGCATATGTGCCACTCCAAATACATAAATGTATGTTTTAAATACTTGCGCAATCATTTAGTCTGCCAGGGGATTAAACAACAAGAGAAAAACTTGGCAGGAGCAAAACTGTAAATTCCATATTAAAATCGATAACACGGGAGACAATATTTACACCGACATTATGAGGAAAATACAGGGAACATAAGACCACGTGTTAAAGCAGAATAAGCGTCTTAATCAGCTCGTCAATGACATCCGCCATGTAATTTAGGTCAAATCATGTCTTCAAAATAACAACAGGGGTTCTTTATCGTGGAATGTATAGAAAGGTTTGGGAAAGATTTAGAAATTCAATTTATTTAACCGTTTGAAGATCCGATTAACATACTTATTCAACCAAAGTACACAGTCGTGATTTTATTATATATTCAAATTCAAATGTGTATTGCACAGTTATAATTACATAATTAATTTGATGGCGATACATCTACATGTACAAACATACATTACAGTTTAACAATATAAGGTGAGTATCAGATTAACATGAATGAATAGCCAAGTTCTTCGTATACTCTCAGAGTTATTAGCTGACAAAATGGTAATGTAGTTTCCATATTCTGATATAATCAATTTCATTTTATCGTGATACATTTTGCTAACGTGATCATATGAAGACATTTATAGAGAAAGTGGATTTCTTTTTCAATAATATTACAATTTTTACAGACTCTTAATTGTCTTTGAATATGATTTAATTGACCACGGGTTAATTCACCGATTGACGCCGCTAATACTATACTATATACATATGGTTACAGTTGATATTCATTCTAAAATTTCTAATACATAAATACATGAAGTTTATTATTTCATTAAGAGTTTTGTCGCTCCAGATAAGACAATCATGAAATATGATTACGGTAATCCGTGGGGATTTACCTACAGAACGCATAATATCGATAAACTAGAAGACTATATTATAAATCACTTGTTATATATAATAAAATCGATAAACTAGAAGACTACATTATAAATCACTTGTTATATATAATAAAATCGATAAACTAGAAGACTATATTATAAATCACTTATTATATATAATAAAATCGATAAACTAGAAGACTACATTATAAATCATTTGTTATATATAATAATATGGATCAACTAGAAGACTACATTATAAATAACTTGCTATATATAATAACATTGATAAACTAGAATACTATATTATAAATCACTTGTTTTATATAATAACATTGGTAAATACAGAATATAGTTTTGTTGTGTGGTTGATTCATTTTAACAGATCATGCATCACTTTCCCCTCTGCTAAATTTTCCTTCGTGAATCGTTCGACACGGATATTAATTTTTCTGTATTATCATGCTGCTGATGGGTCAGTAATGACGAGCATGTGTTACAGTAAACTGTTTAATAGTTTGACCATCCGTGTTTAAAACGCGTTGCTCTGTAACTACAGAACTACATTTCCAAAATAACAAGGAGGCTAGAAATACCCCGCAATGAGTAAGATAAGTTAAATATAAACGGCAATGTGTATTGATTTCTTTTATTCCTTTGTTACTGTCGCTTTATACAAATATTCATTTCCTTTGGTAGATTTGGTATTAACCAAGCTTAAAGCATTCTTAAATACCGACACTCACTCTGTCCCTAAACACTATTACTACTGCAATAGCAGACACGGTCAAATTCATCATGCAAGGCTTCGAATGAACTGCAGCTCTTTAAACAATCACCTGTTTTAGACGAAATTTAGTTGATAGTCCTCTTTGTTCATGTAAATTGTCTTCTGAAACTACTGAACATTTTCTCCTCCATTGCCCTAACCATCAACAGCTTAGAATCCAATGCTTTAGTCATCTACCCTCCAACTATAATGTTAACATCTTACTCTATGACAATCAAGAAATACCAGATAACATGAACGAAATTATTTTTGATTGTGTACAAAGTTTCATCTGTCAGTCTAGACGCTTCTAAAATTCAAAATTACATCATTTTTTTATGTACTTATTATAAGTTAATGTACTAATACTTAGTTACTTCATACAATATGCACAGACCCAATGCCCCCTCTTCATATACGGAATTCGATGAATAAATCTGCGCTTGTCCTACCTTCACCGTAAGCATTATCCCCAGCCCCTTTCAATCCCCTGCACCCTTTCTCTTTATATTCCATGCACATGTTAAAATGTAATTAAATGCTCTATGATATTATGGTCAGTACTGTTCCATAGCTACTTTATGTCTACAAGGATACAGATTTACATAAGTACTTAGTACTTGTTTCTGAATCCTTTTTGAAATTATATTGTATATATTATATTGCCATGTACTATTGAATGAAATAAAGTTTAAACTAGATTTGGTATTTGAATATTTGTCCAAAAGCACAGAATTACGACTGCTGCAATTTCCAAACGTCTTGAAGTAAAATCAGGTATCACCTTCTTCACTCTTATTTCAAGGATATAACGAAGACTTTATTACTATTTTTATACATTGTTCTCTCCTTTCAATCTTTGGGTCATATATCGGGGTGGTCAGTGTCACTCTCACACATTTCGGACACTGGACACTGTCTTAGATATTAATCTTTATAAAATTTAATCAGCGCTGTGGCTTCGCGTTTCCACATCATAAGGCGCCTTAAACTGGCTGTCTTTGTTGCTCTGAGTGTCAGAGTCAGCTTGGTGTACAGATATGTCCACACATTCGCTCGTGGAACGTAGTACAAATCTCCGGAATTATCAGATCATGTCAAAACCTCGTCAACAATTCGTGAGTAACTGACCGCTTCCCGTGACAAAATCGGATAAGCTAGCCCCTTATCGTTACAACTTCGATCGTCTATGAAGATGTGTTAGCTACATCTAAGAAGGAAAATACTGATTGAAATACTTCAATGCCTAAATTATGAATTAATTTAATCAATGATGCGAACTAAATGATTTTATAGTATAGGAGTTACATGTTAGTACGTTGTTTGACAAAACAATAAGTTATAAAGAATCTCCTGAGTTCCAGCGTAAGATGACAATACTGTTATTGATTTGACACTTCTGAATCTAAACACTATTTTGTCGAATACCACCTATCTAAATACACAGCCGCATTATCGGACGTTAAGTATCTTTTTCTGAAATTCTATTCTTCGTTTTTCTGGCTTGGAACACCCATAGATTTGAAAATGATAGCTTCGTCTTGTCCAAACAAGCCCGGGGAGCCTGTGGCCGGAGACTGGCACCGACGCTTGACCAGTGATGTGTCTAAGATGGTCACTAAATTGTAACGTATAAACGAATTAAATTCGGAGTCAACCTCACTCATCCTGCTAATGCTAGCTAATGCGTTCTCTATATCAATATTTACTTTTACTTCAGGTATAGATATAGTCTATTGTCCGCGGAAATTGACAAGGTATGTGGTCACACTCCGGACAGGTACGCTTTTCTCATTTCTATCGACTTACTTAGCAATGATAATGGGACATCTTACTTACAAAACATACAATTTTGACCTAGTTACTGAGAAAACATAACTGAAATCCTTATATGTTAAATTGGCGTTTTCTTTTTTCATAAGTAACGTCACTATAATATATAATAAATAAAAAACACTCTTTTCTTTATTCATGAATAAACATCACTACAATACATGTAGATAATAAGTAAAATACACCGTTTTCTTTATTCATAAGTAACGTCACTATAGTATATCACATATGGAAGAACACCGTTTGACAAAACCAGCATGCTGCGAGGGCTGATGGCTACATGTCCGTCCGCTGCACATCTATGTCAACTGACCCCTCACTCTGTCACACTTCTATGTCACCTGGTCCCTCAATCTGTCACACTTCTATGTCACCTGGTCCCTCACTCTGTCACACTTCTATGTCACATTACCCCTCACTCTGTCACACTTCTATGTCACCTGGTCCCTCACTCTGTCACACTTCTATGTCACATGACCCCTCACTCTGTCCCACTTATATGTCACTTAGTCCTCACTCTGTCACACTTCTATGTCATCTGACCCCTCACTCTGTCACACTTCTATGTCACATGACCCCTCATTCTGTCCCACTTATATGTCACTTAGTCCTCACTCTGTAACACTTCTATGTCACCTGGTCCCTCACTCTGTCACACTTCTATGTCACCTGGTCCCTCACTCTGTCACACTTCTATGTTACCTGACCCCTCACTCTGTCACACTTCTATGTCACCTGGTCCCTCACTCTGTCACACTTCTATGTCACCTGGTCCCTCACTCTGTCACACTTCTATGTCACCTGGTCCCTCACTCTGTCACACTTCTTTGTCACCTGACCCCTCACTCTGTCACACTTCTGTGTCACCTGGTCCCTCACTCTGTCACACTTCTATGTCACCTGGTCCCTCACTCTGTCACACTTCTATGTCACCTGGTCCCTCACTCTGTCACACTTATATCTCACATGACCCCTCACTCTGTCATACTTCTATGTCACCTGGTCCCTCACTCTGTCACACTTCTATGTCACCTGGTCCCTCACTTTGTCACACTTCTATGTCACCTGACCCCTCACTCTGTCACACTTCTATGTCATCTGACCCCTCACTCTGTCACACTTCTATGTTACCTGACCCCTCACTCTGTCACACTTCTATGTCACCTGGTTCCTCACTCTGTCACACTTCTATGTTACCTGACCCCTCACTCTGTCACACTTCTATGTTACCTGACCCCTCACTCTGTCACACTTCTATGTCACCTGGTTCCTCACTCTGTCACACTTCTATGTTACCTGACCCCTCACTCTGGCACACTTCTATGTCACCTGGTCCCTCACTCTGTCACACTTATATGTCACTTAGTCCCTCACTCTGTCACACTTCTATGTCACCTGGTCCCTCACTCTGTCACACTTCTATGTCACCTGGTCCCTCACTCTGTCACACTTATATGTCACATTACCCCTCACTCTGTCACACTTATATGTCACCTGGTCCCTCACTCTGTCACACTTATATGTCACTTAGTCCCTCATTCTGTCACACTTCTATGTCACCTGGTCCCTCACTCTGTCACACTTCTATGTCACCTGACCCCTCACTCTGTCACACTTCTATGTCACCTGGTCCCTCACTCTGTCACACTTCTATGTCACCTGAACCCTCACTCTGTCACACTTCTATGTTACCTGACCCCTCACTCTGTCACACTTCTATGTCACCTGATCCCTCACTCTATCACACTTCTATGTCACCTGGACCCTCACTCTGTCACACTTCTATGTCACCTGGTCCCTCACTCTGTCACACTTCTATGTCACCTGGTCCCTCACTCTGTCACACTTCTATGTCACCTGGTCCCTCACTCTGTCACACTTCTATGTCACATTACCCCTCACTCTGTCACACTTCTATGTCACCTGTACCCTCACTCTGTCACACTTCTATGTCACCTGGTCCCTCACTCTGTCACACTTCTATGTCACCTGGTCCCTCACTCTGTCACACTTCTATGTCACATTACCCCTCACTCTGTCACACTTCTATGTCACCTGGTCCCTCACTCTGTCACACTTCTATGTCACCTGGTCCCTCACTCTGTCACACTTCTATGTCACCTGGTCCCTCACTCTGTCACACTTCTATGTCACATTACCCCTCACTCTGTCACACTTCTATGTCACCTGGACCCTCACACTGTCACACTTCTATGTCACCTGACCCCTCTACTCCTATAACATAAGAGGCCGCTGGTCGGCTCTTTTTCTATCGGATATTATTTTGCCGACTGCGACCTCTTATTTCCGAAGCACTAATTCTTTGATGCAGTTTCCGCCCGAAATCCGGGCGCAACGAAATATGCTTGAAAAAAACACTTAAGAGGTTGACAGGTCATTACAACGATGTCTACGTATCATGTATGCAATATATGTCCCATATGTATGTCACAGACACAAATATATAGTATAATACGGTGTAGAACACACAAAATACATGCCCATGTCGTTGTAGCACTTTTCTAGTCGTTTTTAAAAATGGCTGCCTAAAGGTTGATACAAAATAGTTTTGTTTATTTCAAACGGAACGAAATGATACGGACTTTGTTGTATTCCGCTTGTAGGACATAGGTTGTAATCCATTTTTGTATTAACCGGCAACTCACGTGGTATTTCTACTATCACTACCGGCAGTATTGTCTGCTTGAGCTCTGCTCCGCTTCGGAAGAAGAAAACTTTATAATTTGTGTTTGTTACGAAATTATTCTCATTTAATCATTGGATTATGGAAAGAAATATATATTGCACCCCGTTGATCATTTAAATGTAAGTTGACACGCTATATTTTTTCACTATACGAACGTTGAAAATTTCATCGTCAGCATCGGGAAAATCAGCTATGGGCAGTTAGAGGTTACACGGCGCCTGTCAAAAGTATCTCGCCGTGTAAAACCTCTAACATTGTTGGAGTACTGACCCCTCACTCTGCACACTTCTGTGCCACTTGGTCTCATGATTGCCAGGCAAAATTATATTGGCTCAGAGTCAAGATGTATATCCATATATATAACTTGATTCGGTTTGTTCGGTTATCGCCCCGTGAACAGCCATCGACATTCTGAGGTGGGGTATCCATGTAGTTTGTCACTATCTCACTGGACAACATACGGGATGCCCGTCACATGCCACCGGTACTCTAATAGACTGAGCTATTGCGGCCCTCTCGACCGAGGTTACGAGGCCGGTACTCTAATAGACTGAGCTATCGCGGCCCTCTCGACCGAGGTTACATGACCGGTACTCTAATAGACTGAGCTATTGCGGCCCTCTCGACCGAGGTTACATGACCGGTACTCTAATAGACTGAGCTATCGCGGCCCTCTCGACCGAGGTTACGTGACCGGTACTCTAATAGACTGAGCTATCGCGGCCCTCTCGACCGAGGTTACGTGACCGGTACTCTAATAGACTGAGCTATTGCGGCCCTCTCGACCGAGGTTACGTGGCCGGTACTCTAATAGACTGAGATATTGCGGCCCTCTCGACGGAGGTTACGTGGCCGGTACTCTAACCGACTAAGCTATTGCGGCCCTCTCGACCGAGGTTACGTGGCCGGTACTCTAACCGACTGAGCTATTGTGGCCCTCTCGACCGAGGTTACGTGACCGGTACTCTAAGCGACTGAGCTATTGCGGCCCTCTCGACCGAGGTTACGCGGTCGACGCTGTTAGTGACTGAGCTATTGCGGCCCTCTCGACCATGGTTACGCGGTCGACGCTGTTAGTGACTGAGCTATTGCGGTCCTTATCATATCTAAAGAGTTCCCTCAATTTCAGTTTATTAGTAATAGCTCAATGGAATGTCAAGTTAGTTTGTACATGTGTCTTTAAGGATAGGAACAAACATTGCAAAATCCATTCTTACCTAGAATGAAAGTCTAAACCAATACAAACATAGAACATAAATATTACAAATGAAACTTGCCTGATAGCATTGAAAGAGAAACAAACAAAAAACAAAACAAACAAAAAACATCGGTAGGTCAAGTAAATGTTCAAAATATGAAGAATGTCACGGAGTCCATGATCAATGCATGCTCAAACGATATTAGTTACAACATGTACAAAATCTATAAATATAATAATGTTTGTTACAAAGGGCACAAAGTCAGAGCATAAAACATGTTTATTATGTATGATATTTGCATATGTACATATGAATGACGAATAACGAGAATGCCTAGATGATTTAAATCTGACGGAATAACAAAGTCGGATTGATAACGTCGGGTAAACTGACGAACAATGACATCCCTATTAATCTTTATAATGTATGCAGTTCAATATCTTCAGTCGTCATATTATCAGTTTCTATTTGAAGATTGTAAAAGTGCAATGCTTCAGGCAATCTCAACAGTACATTTCTACACGGATTTCATTCAACCTATTGATGTGATATGATGATTTAATAGCAACGGAAAAATACCTGTATTGAAAAGAAAACCAATAACATTGTAGAGAGCAAGAAGACAGCTTGTAGTGGAATAGAACAGGGTTTGATTTCAATTGCAACATAAATGTTTTGTAGATAATCGTGACACTTCTACATACGTATAGCCATGCTTATACGTGTATATCACTGGTACAATATCATCTACAGTATTTAAAATTTAGAAATCTCAAAAATCAGATTGCATTAAGTCACATATCGAAGCATACGGCCGCCATATTGTAATTAATCTTTAAAAATGTTTTGTGCGTTTGAAGTTAAAGGTAATTTCAATTTGATAAAGTCATAAACATTTTCTATGAATACCTTGCTACTAGAAAGTGAAGTTAGCACACGCTTAAGAGTAATTATAAAATGAGATATCGATGGGAATAGATTTACGACTTTTTAATGTTGAAAATACCGTGAACTACAGTGTAAATATCGTCAAATTTTGTACTTGATGTGCTTTCTCAAAGGACACCATCAGCGATTATGTCAATGACTTTATTTCACAAAGTCATGATTAAAGGGAATAGGAATGAAACGAAAACAAGTACTAATCAAGGACAACAAGTCTGAGACCGAGAAAAGATATTAGTTTTAGTAGTGTTCGTAAAGTAACTTACCTCTCTGTCATCCTCTCATATATAATGCTTTGGCACGTGCTAAAACATAATTATCCTGTCAGAGTACTAATAAACCTCGGGATTGCTCGAGTTATATCCTTTCGTCGCTTTTCATTGCAACAATAAGTTAGTAATCTGGTACTGTTTAAACTGTCCGGTTGTTAGAAAGCTTACATTGGGAATAGAAAATAACTTGTCAGTTTTTTATCTGTTACAATGATGCACGGGTCAAACAATTTTTTACGTACTGGTAGATAATGTTTAATAAAAAAAATAATTTTGAAAATAAAAGTCATGTTTGATGAACAGTTTGCTTTTGGAGTGTTCTCTCACTAAGCTGACAATCCTTTACCGATGGGTTATAGTACCCAGGGTAGTAGGGGGCGCTCGATACTGCGTGAGGAGGCCTTGTATATCAATAATAAATGCTCGAATATGACAAGTCTTTTGTCCAGGGTGTAGCAAATACACTAGTTATCATAGCGCCTTAAATAAAAACAAAAGGCTTTAAAATGGCCTTGTGAGGGTTATATGGGCGCTTAACGTGTCTGCCACCTTTGAGGCGATACTAATGAGTGGTCTTCAGGGACTAGCCGCTACCTGTGGACGCACGTTCATTGATCATAGTGGTTCTCTATTATGTTAAATTTTTGATGAGTGAAATCGTAGAAAATTTACAATTAGTTCAGGCATAATTTCCAAGTAATGTTCACTTTTCCATGTGTTTTTCTTTTGTAGTTTTGATTGATTTTTGTAGTAGTGATTTACGTTATTATTAGATGAATCAAACGATGCGTCACAGAAATATTTCCAACTGCTCATTTGATTTCGAAATATATCCATGTGTGGTACGAAACAGAAACTTTTGTTGAAGATATTTGAAAGGCATAATAACAACAAAGAATACCGTCATCCTGAAACTATATTTTCAACTCAAAATCGACAAATAGAGAGCAAATTATAAACAAAAATATACATTCGTATGGAAACCATTGAAAAAGTACAGACCAGGTGCTCCGCAAGATAAACGTCTTCTGTTTCAACTACGAAACCCACCACACAAATCTAGGTCACGACGACACCCTCCACACAAATCTAGGTCACGACGAAACCCTCCACACAAATCTAGGTCACGACGAAACCCACTATGCAAATCTAGGTCACGACGAAACCAACCATACAAATCTAGGTCACGACGAAACCCACAACACAAATCTAGGTCACGACGAAACCCACCATATAAATCTAGGTCATGACAACACCCTCCATACAAATCTAGGTTTAATCTTGGTAACGTCACATTCTCAAAATGAGAACTAGATTTCCAGGATTGTGACAATGGAATCGCTAGACATATCAACAAGCATCAAATACGTCTGACTTTATATCAAATAAGGAAATATGATATTTCTAAAGGTATCATAAATATAGACATATTTAAACCAGTATATGATATAGAAGCTTAGTGGTACACATAACTACGGTGTTACCAGTGTTTCGATGACCATAGATTTGTTTAAAAAAAAATCGATTTATCCAGTGATATTTTACAAGTCTATAAATCGCAACTATGTGCATGTTAGTATGGTTCATGACTAGCCATGGACTTCGCTATTGACATGTATTTTGGTAAGCTGTTTGTAAATTTCACCAAAAATGCGAAAAATGCATGTTTTAGGGAAACACAATTAGCTCATTTCCATCACATGCATATCGCACAAAATAACCATGCCGTTATGTTCACAAACGTCTATATCACACAATAGGTGTATTTGTATTAGGCATAGATACATGATTATCTTTCAGATTTTATTATTTTTGTGACTTATACATGTAATTGTTTGCTGCTACAACTGACCACAAAATAACGCTGCAGAAGAAACTGTCAGTATCTACAAAACAACTAGTGATGAGTTCGAGAAAATACGTGTCAAGACAAACATTTTGGTGTGTTACATTACTATAATTAACTACATGTCAAGACAAATATTTTTGTATATTACATGACTATAATAAACTCCACGTCCAGACAAACATTTTGGTATATTACATTACTATAATAATCTACATGTCCAGACAAACATTTTGGTATATTACATGACTATAATAAACTACACGTCCAGACAAACATTTTGGTATATTACATTACTATAATAAACTAAATGTCAAGACAAACATTTTGGTATATTACATGACTATAATAAACTCCATGTCCAGACAAACATTTTGGTATATTACATTACTATAATAAACTCCATGTCCAGACAAACATTTTGGTATATTACATGACTATGATATACTTTTAGTACTACATGTCCAGACAAACATTTTGGTATATTACATGACTATAATAAACTACATGTCCAAACAAACATTTTGGTATATTACATTACTATAATAAACTGCATGTCCAGACAAACATTTTGGTATATTACATTACTATAATAAACTCCATGTCCAGACAAACAGTTTGGTATATTACATTACTATAATAAACTACACGTCCAGACAAACATTTTGGTATATTACATTACTATAATAAACTACATGTCCAGACAAACATTTTGGTATATTACATTACTATAATAAACTCCATGTCCAGACAAACATTTTGGTATATTACATTACTATAATAAACTCCATGTCCAGACAAACATTTTGGTATATTACATTACTATAATAAACTACACGTCCAGACAAACATTTTGGTATATTACATGACTATAATAAACTCCATGTCCAGACAAACATTTTGGTATATTACATCACTGTTATAAACTACACGTCCAGACAAACATTTTGGTATATTACATTACTGTTATAAACTACACGTCCAGACAAACATTTTGGTATATTACATCACTGTTATAAACTACACGTCCAGACAAACATTTTGGTATATTACATTACTGTTATAAACTACACGTCCAGACAAACAGTTTGGTATATTACATTACTATAATAAACTCCATGTCCAGACAAACAGTTTGGTATATTACATTACTATAATAAACTCCATGCCCAGACAAACATTTTGGTATATTACATTACTATAATAACCTCCATGTCCAGACAAACATTTTGGTATATTACATTACTATAATAACCTCCATGTCCAGACAAACATTTTGGTATATTACATGACTATAATAAACTCCATGTCCAGACAAACATTTTGGTATATTACATTACTATAATAAACTCCATGTCCAGACAAACATTTTGGTATATTACATTACTGTAATAAACTCCATGTCCAGACAAACAGTTTGGTATATTACATTACTATAATAAACTCCATGTCCAGACAAACATTTTGGTATATTACATTACTATAATAAACTACACGTCCAGACAAACATTTTGGTATATTACATTACTATAATAAACTCCATGTCCAGACACACATTTTGGTATATTACATGACTGTTATAAACTCCATGTCCAGACAAACAGTTTGGTATATTACATTACTATAATAAACTACACGTCCAGACAAACATTTTGGTATATTACATTACTATAATAAACTACACGTCCAGACAAACATTTTGGTATATTACATTACTATAATAAACACCATGTCCAGACAAACAGTTTGGTATGTTACATTACTATAATAAACTACACGTCCAGACAAACAGTTTGGTATATTACATGACATAATAAACTACATGTCCAGACAAACAGTTTGGTATATTACATTGATATAATAACCTCCATGTCCAGACAAACATTTTGGTATATTACATGACTATAATAAACTCCATGTCCAGTCAAACATTTTGGTATATTACATGACTGTTATAAACTCCATGTCCAGACAAACATTTTGGTATATTACATGACAAGTTTTGTTTGCAAATCTGTGGATATTCATTCGTGTTTTTGTTTTTAAACAGTATTCTGTTTAGATGACCCTTAAATGTGAAGTAGTACTCGTCAGTGAATCCTGGGACGTCCTACCGCCGTCCTTCTAAAACATCTCAGTAATGTTTGGGATTAAAAAGTGAAAACTAGAATGTGTATTACCCAATGTTTATAAAGAACGATGATATTAACTCATTATTTAATCAATTTTATAATTGTTCGATATCAGAGAGGTTTTTGTTGTTTTCTTTTAATATCACATACACGTTTATATTTTTAACAGGTGCTACAATATATATGAACTGGCATACAGGATGCCGGCCGACTTCAGAACTTAAAGTACACAAGCATTTCTTACCACCCAGTAATCTCAAAGGTTTGTAAAAAAAGTCATAGATAACGTATCATAAGTAGTTCTTAGCAGAGTGATGACTGACTGTAAGTTTGTATGGTCTCAATTGGGATCCTTTTAGATTGATACGAAGTCTGAGAATAATTTGTTAATGCTTTGTTAAGTGATAGATAGAATTCTCCATTCTTTTTCATTTTCATTTGATTGATCTCACGAAACATAAATTTCTTTCTTAACTGTTAAATAAACCCCGTGTAATATCCTATGTAACAATCGCCCACAGGGATAAGAGACACTTAATTTATCTGAAGTTCCACATCTGTAATGGAAGTCTTGATGAGATGGGACGCTCTTCGTTATCCCCTCGGCTGTTTTTACAGCGGTCGCGTTTGTAAATAAGACTTATCTATTTCAGCTGAAGGTATTACTAACCCACCCAAAATATAGTGAAATTCTTTACATTGTATTGTTAATATGTGTAACTAATGCCTTAAGCCACGAGCTGTGAAATTGAGACTGACCACCGAGTGACCACCGAATGACCACTGAAAGTTGTTGTAACCTCTTGCTACTCCTGCTCCTTCTAGGTTTTGTCAACATCAGTTTAAACTGACTTAGATTAACGTATAGGAATGTGTTTTAACAACTCAAATCTGGAAATTCTGAGTGGGTAGCATATTTGATGGATGGGAAATGTATGGGTGATCATGTTTCTTCTTGTAAGGGCTGGGAAGTGTTCAATTATGATTTTGAAATACAAAATGCAATCTTAATATTTGAAATAAATACTAAACATACTATCAGGTAAAAACAAAACAACGTTAAAATATCGATGGCTATAAAGTGTCCCTGAACCTTGGGTCATTTCAGCTGTTCACACTATAGACAAGGATCGGCAAAATTTCAATTATGTTTTTTGGGTGTTTTTTTTAAACATATTTCCTGGCTCAGTAATTTGCTCCTTCTTGCCAATCAAAGACATTCTCAGACAAAGATAATTATTTTTCAGAAGCTAAAGAATGTTCTTAGTAATAGACAACAAAGGGGATGACTTTGAAACAAAATAAATTCGTCAGCCACCTTACAAACTACTTATGTAACATGTATTCAAATCATTTCTTCAGACTAATTGAACAAATTATCGTATTCCATTTCAATCGGTTTGATACCTTCCGAATATATCTTGCTTTAGATGTCCATTTGTACCTGATGGGTCAGGGCCCTAAGAAGCAAATTTGTCTGCATTTAACAAATACAATGTAGTATAATACTGCATTATGATATTATAATACAATAAAATACAGCCAAGGAAAAAAAGGGTGCGTTCAAAACAGAATGAGTTATGAAACGTTCAGTAATGCTAGTAGAGGTGTCCTGAGAGATGGTCGGGATATATTGAAGAAAATCTAGGATGACTCTGTCATTCAAACAGTTAATGAATCCGCATAAATGAATTTAAGAAAAACAACTTAAATGCTTGAGTTAACAAGATAATAACAGTACTAATTCTTTCATTCGCACATTGACATTTATACACACATTACAAACATATATAAATGCAACAAACCATTCCTTAATTATTTATAATTTATTAATTGTTCCAAAATTCTGCGTAGATGAATTTAATAAGATGAATCATTTTTTTACTGGTTCCTTATTCCTACGAAGCATCCTAGGAGTTGTAACTATAAACAACATGAAATCATGCTTGTTTTATCATATATATGTCCCTGATGTGTATGAATGTTATTTAATGGGTTTTAGTGTGATGCCTTTAGAACAGATAAATAAACAACAACAACAACAACAACAACAACAACAACAACACTCCAATTGTTGATTTTCGTTTGTTACATTGAGGTCATCATTATTTCTCATACTACAGACGTGGTATCGAATAAAGTGTAAGATTATATCACAGTTCACAAACAAAACCCTGGTGAGATTGGACGATACTTTAATACATATGTCACAGTCTAAGCGGTAATGGATCATTCCGAATTATTAATAATCTGATGGAAGATGGTCATACAGGCGCGTCGTCTCGTAAAAGTGTTCTCTAGATCCACTTTTGATTTGGAGTTACCCATATAATTACTTTTTCCAAGATCGGGAAGATTTCATTCTCCTCCCCAAAATTCTGATTAGCATTTGTAAAAAGTTCTATACGACTAAGATCAACACCAGGTGACTGTCTATGTACAGGTAAAATCTGATCCTTATTTCCCAGTACTTAGTGGTAGAAGCATTGACAAGAAAGATATTATTTAGATACAGTTTATTCCCTTCTCTCTCAGTTTTATGGAAAAAATATATATAATACGTTCTCATAAATTAGTATAGAGCAGACATAAATTATAAAAACCAAAATTCTACCTCAATGTCTGTCAGTATAGCAATCTCCTAATGCTCAAATTTGACACTTTTATTTAAATGTACACGTCGGATTTTAAAGATCAGTTATATATATAAATTACAAATTACGTGTTTGTAAATATCAAATCTGTACAAGTGGAACCAGGTAGATCGAGATTAGAATCTAGACTTATGTGTGTTTTACGGGGATACAATAATATCCAGACCCTGACACTCACCATCCGTAACCCGATTCGCTCACTTACTTTGATCAAACCGTCTAATGGTTAAGCTTTTAATTTATCTGTTAATCTTAAAAGCCTTTCACAGACATGAACATTTCAAATGGGTTTTCTTTTTTTCGGTTATTTCAAATATCTCTCCACTTCATCAGTCGAGCAGTTAGTGCGGCCCGGATAAGTCACAGTACATATAATTTGTATGCTGAATGTGTCGAATACGGATTTTATCTCCAACCTAAACATACACTAGGTATAGCCACCCTTTACACGCCTTTGTAGTAATCCGCATATAATTGGGTGATAACGATAATGGTATAGATGTATCTAGCCTCTCTCCAAATACCTTACGGTAGACGACGCGGGAAAATATTTTTACAAGTGTAAAAAAAGCTTTTGTATCCAAATGATGATTCTAAAATATATATTATAAACAGCATGTGATGAATTGCCTTTATCTGATAATATCAGCCAATAAAATATATATCTGATAAATATCGTATAGTTATATCTCGGTTAGGTGACATTAACGTTTTAAATGTAAGTCTGTAAGTGCACTTATGAAACCTAACAATGGAACTTTTGTGTGGGTTTCTTTGCTTGCTTGGTAAAGTTGGGTATATTGCCCAATCTGATGACATCTGTAACTGTAAGTGTCAGTTATTATACCGCTTGGCTAACATCTGGCATGGTACCTAAATCTTCTCCTTATTCCCTCTTCTACATTTTGTCATACTCCTCTCTTTTACTTTCTCATTCTGGTATCCTGTTTTTATCTCCTACATTCTTCATTGCTGCTTTATTTTTCATCTAATACTAACAAACTCTTCCTCCTCCTCCTCCTCCTCCTCACTATTTTCACCTTCTCTCCGCTATATTTTAACACTATCTTGTCCATGTCTTTGTATACACATGGCTATACAAACACTTATGTATGCTAGCGGTATCGAATTCTTCTATTCTTTCTGCCAATCTGTTCAAAGAAGCTATCGGATCCCCCTTCCCCTAATTTTGATTTGAATACACTTAGACCTAAACACTACCTCGTTCGAGAATCTTTATTCAGAATAATTCACACCCTGCACATTACTTTTATGGTTATTGAGCATTGGAAAATCTTAACAAAATCTACACGTTAATTTCATCTTATCTGTAGAATATGCGTCCTAAATCTGGAGACATATGCTGATCCGGGTCGTCATTGGGGCATCATGACACCTTCGTCTCCCCAACTGACAAGGGACCATTTGTGTGCCCGTCAATATTCTGATAGACATCCCCATCCTGTGAAAGATAGGAATCCTTTTTGGGGATAAAGTCCTGTCTATCCTTTTAAGATGGAACCGATTGCGCAACATTTTTTGAAAACCCGGCACCACAAATGACAAAGAGGTCATCCCGCAGATTGTGCGCGTGACGACTAGCGGAGTACCAAGGACATTGTGCGATTAGACATTATATACAGTAGCGGTTGTTAGAATTATCTAAGTGAGCTTAATGTGTGGCGATAATGTTACTTATCAGTAATATTAAAATAAGAAAAAAACATAATATTGTTTACACCTCCGCTGTTTTTATTACTCTTAGGAATGTGATTTGTGGAGATCGAGGATAACCAACACTTGTGATTCAGGTTGTCTTAACTCTCAATGTCGACTAATGTTTTTGTTACCCTTTGTCGAGACCCAACCTACTTTCTACCTAGACCATTGGCCATGTATTACGATAAAATAGTGTTTGGATGTAAAAGTTTTTATAGCGACATAAGAACACATCGGCTCTCTTTTTTTTTTTATAATATAATGATACTGATATACTGGTATCTAAACGTCGTCTATATTTACGTTCCAGTGAAAGTATTTTATGCTTAGCAAAATCAACAAAATCAAGCTTCAATATTTAATTTTTTATTCATAATTCTTCAAACCATACGTAGTTTATTTACATTGTTTTACATGACGGTTGAGCAGCAAGTTGCACCAAATCAACGATATATGAAGCAATCCGCTTGGGTTCC